>NC_042618.1:340022785-340322785 GCF_901001135.1 Rhinatrema bivittatum
GTGCAGCTGCAAAAAAAGAAATGTTACCTACACAGTGTATCTCTCATTGTTATGCAACCACGGGTTTGGAAATACCACACACTAAAAGCACATCAGGTCACAGCAATGGCAGCATCAATGGCACATCACAATTCGACAACAATCCAGGCTATCTGCATAGCTGCCACATGGTCAACTTTACATACTTTATAAAACATTACTGTCTGGACAAGCAATGCTAAAAAACATTTTAAAATATTCAAACCAAACTTCCCACAAAATACAAGATGGGTTGCAAAGAAGCCATTAATAGACGTAACAACTTTAGAGCAATCCACAGCTGGGGAGTACCATCTTATGTGCCAGTGTGTTGTGCATGTCCATGGAAAAAGCGAAGTTGCTTACTTGTAACAGGGGTTCTCCATGGACAGCAAAACATACAGCCACACAATACCTCTCTCTTCCCTGAGAAATTTACATAGCTTGGAAAAAGAATGAGGACATTTCTTTGCTTTGAGAGAAAAAAGACCCAACTCAGTTGATATCACCCCATTTTATGTGGTTGTCTGTTTTGTTGTTCACAGAGGAACATCTATTTCAGGTAGGCAACTTCACTTTACGTGTGAGTTTATTTCTTTAAATGTGAGGGAGTCTTATGATTAGATTATGTTGGGTGGTTTGTGTATGCAAAATGTATTGCAAAGCAATACATTCATCATAGTATAATAAATTTTTTATATATATTTAAGCAGATGTTTGATATTTATGATAGTGTGTTCAACTAATTTATTGGAAGATTGGGCACATTGCATATTAGTATATTTGGGTTTATGAAAAATGTTGCCTATTCCCCCACTCCTATCTCATTCACCAACTTTGGAAAGTAGAAAAGTCATATGTCCACATCCCGCAAGCACCTACCTCCATAAAGTTTGGTGCAGCTAGGCCCAGCCATTTCAAAGTTTTATGGGGAGGGGGGATGTATGTGTATGTATATACATACATATATATATATATAAACCGCAGAACACACAGACATTTTATCATCTGATAAGCCTCTCTGTTCTACTGAACCAAAACTGATCAATATAAGAAAATTGGTTCTTACCTGCTAATTTTCGTTCCTATAATACCACGGATCAGTCCAGACTGTTGGGTCTTACCTCCCTTCCAGCAGATGGAGACAGAGAAAAACTTCAAGAGCATCCCCTCTTAATCCTGTATGCAACCTGCATCTCTTCAGTATTAGCATTACCAAAGCAGAAATAAGCAACTATTCAACATGCAGGACAAGCAAAGGACAAGAAAGAAATGACCAAACTAACCATGTACATGAGAAATCTGTGATCAGGATAAGGAGAAGCCTGTAACCTTCTTCAGTTTGTAGTGAATCTGAAATAAAATAATGTTAAGACAGTTTGAGTGGACTCTCAAGAAAATCCTGGTCACCCCCAGTGGGTGGGCATCTGGATTGATCCGTGGTACTATAGGAATGAAAATTAGCAGGTAAGAACCAATTTTCCTTTCCCTGTACGTACCTGGATCAGTCCAGACTGCTGGGATGTATCAAAACTTCCCTATCTGAGGTGGGACCCTGAGAGTCCCGCTCAAATGACACTGCTTCCGAAACTGTCAATGTCCAGAGTCTGGCAAAAGTGTCTGGCAAAAGTGTGCAGAGACTTCCAGGTCGCCGCCCTGCAAATTTCTTGCTGCGAGACCAACTGGCACTCTGCCCAGGAAGCAGCCTGCGACCGGATCAAATGTGCTTTTAAACCATCTGGGACAGGCCGTCTGCGACAAATATAAGCGGAAGCAATGGCCTCTTTCATCCAATGGGTTATGGTTGCTTTTGATGCTTTTATGACCCTTCTTAGCGCCACTCCATAAAACAAAAAGATGATCCGAGACCCGAAAGACATTAGTGACCTCAAGATAACGCAAGAGGACTCTCCTGACATTGAGACACCTCAATTCTCTAGCGTGGGGTATATCCAGGTTGATGGTGGGAAAGGCCGGAAGTTCCACTGACTGATTTAAGTGGAAAGCAGAGACAACCTATGGAAAAAAAGATAGAACCATTCTGAGCGAGACTCTGGCATCAGAAATTCATAAAAAGGGTTCCCTGAAAGAGAGGGCTTGAAACTCAGATATCCTCCTAGCTGAGCAGATCGCCACCAAAAAACCGCCTTCAGAGTTAAATCCTTTAAGGTGGTCTTCTTAAGAGGTTCAAAAGGAGCTTCACACAAGACCCTGAGGACCAAATTAAGGCTCCAAGACAGACATACTGGACAGACTGGGGAATTCAAATATTTCACCCTTTGGAGGAAATGCACCATATCGGGATGCGCCACCAGGGTCACACCATCAATCTTTCCTCTCAGGCATCCAAGGCCACTACCTGCACCCGGAGGGAATTAAACGACAACCCTTTGCTTAGGCCTTTCTGTTAGAATGCCAGAATCTGTGCCACCGAGGACTGATGAGGAAAGACTCCCTGCTCGCAACACCAAGATTCGAAGACCTTCCACACCCTGACATAAGTTAGAAGTAGAGGTCTTCCGAGCCAGAAGTAGGATGGTAATCCGGATAACCTTTCTTCCTTAACTGCTTCCTTTCAAAAGGACGCATGTATGCGAAGGGCCAAGGAACCACATCTATAGTAGTAGCCATAGGACCTAGGCCCTGTAAGTAGTCCCAGGTTGTGGGAACCGAAAGAGACACCAAATGTCGAAATTGGTCCATGAGCTTGAGCGCTCGTTCCTTGGTCAGAAAAACGTTGCCAGAGCGAGTGTCGAAGCATGCTCCTAAGAAGTCCAGAACCTGTGAAGGTCTGAGATTGCTCTTGGAAAAAATTGACCAGGGAGTTGAGAAGCGACAATACTTTGTTGACCGCCAATGTGCATGTGCAGCGAGACTCTAACTTTGCCCGAATGAGCCAGTCGTCCAGATAGGGATGGACCGGGACTCCCTCCTGCCGGAGGGAGGCCGCCACCACTACCATTATCTTGTTAAATGTGCGTGGAGCAGTGGGTAGGCCAAAAGGGAGCACGCAAAACTGGAAATGATGCCTCAGGATCTTGAAGCGGAGATACTTCCGATGTTCCAGGCATATTGAATATGGAGATAAGCCTCTGTTAAGTCCAGGGAGGCCAGGAACCCGCCACTGCGAACCGCTACCATGACAGACCACAGGGTTTCCATCCGGAAGTGGGAAACCTTGAGTGCTCTGTTGACTCTTTTGAGGTCCAGAATTGGTCGAAAGGAGCCGTCTTTTTTGGGAACAATGAAGTAAATGGAATATTGGCCTGACCCCTGCTCCCCAGGAGGGACAGGGGTGATGGCTCCGAGATCCTGCAGCCTGTTGAGCGTCTGGCACGCCACTTGTCGCTTTCGTGGTCCGCACAGAGCAATTAGATACCAGTCTGGAAGAGGCCAAGCAAAATCCAAAGCATAGCCGTATTCTATGACCCATTGGTCTGAAGTAATTTTGACCCATTCCCCGTAATAAAGAGAAAGTCGGCCTCCGATGTGGGGAATAGAGAAATGGGGTGGCCGTATCTCACTGAGTGGCCTCTGTAAAGGAACTCTGAGGATTTCCGTCTCTGAAGGTTCGGCGCCTACGAAAGGAATGAGACCATGACTGAGACCTTGTCGTCTGTGGAATTCCTCTCGATCTGTTGCAGTTGTATCTGCGCAGCCCCCGGAAATGAGAGCATGAGGGGAAAAAAGGATCTAGACGTTTGGACGATCCTCAGGAAGCTTATGAATCTTGTTTTCCCCTAAAGATTTTATAAGCTGTTCCAAGTGTTCACAGAACAGAAGTTTACCCTTGAATGGGAGCGCACCAAGCTATGACTTGGATGAGGAGACTGCTGCCCAATTTCGCAGCCATAGGAGGCATCTGGCCGAAACAGCTGATACCATGGATCTGGCGAGGACTCTGAGGAGATCGCAGCCTCGAGACGCTCCGCCTGTTCAGCCTCTGCAGACAGAAGGTCCTGTGCGCTGAGTAGTTGTTGGACCCATCTAAGGCTTGCTCACTGCAAGAGGCTGCTATAGACAGCCACTCGGACCCCCGATGCTAACACTTCGAAGATTCTTTTAAGGTGAACCTCAACCTTGCGATCCTGAAGATCTTTCAAGATGGTTGCACCCACAACCGGGATGGTAGTTCCTTTGGTAACAGCTGAAACCGAAGAGTCTGCCTTAGGGACCTTGAGCAGCTCTAGGCATTGGTCTGGTAGTGGAAAAAGACTGTCCATTGCCCTGCCAACCTGAAAGCCGGAGTCAGGTGACTCCCATTCTCTGAGAAGTAGCTGCATCAGCATGGGGTGACATGGAGGCACCCTGAGTCCCGCCAGGATAGGGTCCACGTTGCTGGATCCCAGGGGCGCTGTGGTTTCCTCTGGAGGTGCATCTATCCCCAGTTCAGATAAAACAAAGGGGATTAAGGGATCCAATTCCTTGCGCTGGAAGAAGCATAGGACCCGTGGATCGTCCCCCTCGACCGGGGGATTCAGATTCACTGTATCCACATTTGTGACTGGGTCCGGAGGCTGAGAAGACGGATCTGGAAGGTTAAGGTCCCCCTGAACATTCTGAACCCAATTAGTGCCCTGATTTGTCCCCTGAGGATCAGGGATTTTGAGTGCTTGCATGGCAGGAGATCTTTGGTGGAGGGTCTGGAAGAGTTTGATCCTGTTGCAAGCTAGCCACATAGGCCTTATGTAAGAAAAGCACAAAATTGGGGGTAAAATGCTGGGGAGTGTTCCTGGGCCCCAGAGCTGGTGGAACCTCCGGCTGAGGGTCAGGGACTGGCAGGGGAAGGTCCACAGGGCTCAAATCCAAAGGGAATGATGAAAATCCAAATTCCTTCCCCGTAGGCTGCTATCCTTCTCTTTAGTCAGCCTTAAAAATATCTTGCCTTTATTATTTTAATTTATTTTTTTTTGGAAGTATACAAGGGGCAGAGGAATTTGTGACCTCTCTGCAAGTAAGGGACCTGAGGCATGGCACTTCTCAGGGGTCCAAGCGGGGGAGAGACTGGACCACCAGTATCACCCCTAACCAGGCACTGGGCCACCGGGAAAAAAAAGGTCCTGGGCTGACAGAGTCAAGGGGAAGAACCCCCCTAGACACTATCGCCACCGTTGCTGCTGTGCTCCGAGGGAGTGAAAGCCTGCGCGATCGGCGCCCAGACCCGTCGGGGTAAGGCCTCCTTGTCTCTCCTTCCCCCGGCGAGCCCAGACACCGATCTCGCCTCCAGCCAGCCGCGCCGCCCACCCTCGCGGCTCTGGGACCCGCCCACCACCCAGGGGACATCCAATTAGCAGCGGAGAGGGAGGTTTAAATTTTAAGACCTGCAGGCGCCGCTTCAGACTGTACCGGACCTCCGCTGACACTATCGCCACCGTTGCTGCTGTGCTCCGAGGGAGTGAAAGCCTGCGCGATCGGCGCCCAGACCCGTCGGGGTAAGGCCTCCTTGTCTCTCCTTCCCCCGGCGAGCCCAGACACCGATCTCGCCTCCAGCCAGCCGCGCCGCCCACCCTCGCGGCTCTGGGACCCGCCCACCACCCAGGGGACATCCAATTAGCAGCGGAGAGGGAGGTTTAAATTTTAAGACCTGCAGGCGCCGCTTCAGACTGTACCGGACCTCCGCTGACACTATCGCCACCGTTGCTGCTGTGCTCCGAGGGAGTGAAAGCCTGCGCGATCGGCGCCCAGACCCGTCGGGGTAAGGCCTCCTTGTCTCTCCTTCCCCCGGCGAGCCCAGACACCGATCTCGCCTCCAGCCAGCCGCGCCGCCCACCCTCGCGGCTCTGGGACCCGCCCACCACCCAGGGGACATCCAATTAGCAGCGGAGAGGGAGGTTTAAATTTTAAGACCTGCAGGCGCCGCTTCAGACTGTACCGGACCTCCGCTGACACTATCGCCACCGTTGCTGCTGTGCTCCGAGGGAGTGAAAGCCTGCGCGATCGGCGCCCAGACCCGTCGGGGTAAGGCCTCCTTGTCTCTCCTTCCCCCGGCGAGCCCAGACACCGATCTCGCCTCCAGCCAGCCGCGCCGCCCACCCTCGCGGCTCTGGGACCCGCCCACCACCCAGGGGACATCCAATTAGCAGCGGAGAGGGAGGTTTAAATTTTAAGACCTGCAGGCGCCGCGCGCCAGCGTCGCGCGCCGAAGGAGCGCGACAAAGGGGCTTGCCCCTTTGTGCGCCCCTTCGTGCAGCCTCTGAGTCTCAAGAAGAAGTAGATAATAGAAAAAAAAAAAAAAAAAAAAAAAAAAAAAAAGGTAAAAGTAAGAAGGATATTCATCTCCTGACTTCAACCTCAGCCATCCCCTCCTTCGGCTGCTAATCTCTCGACTACAAAGCAAATGCACCCGCCCTCCTTTTGACCAGGGACCCTCTCTGCGTCACATTCCTCTTTCAGATACCCATAAACAAACAAACCTCCAGCATCCATCAATAGGACTACACTCAACCTCCAGCTTCTTCACTCGGACTACACTCAACCTCCAGCTTCTTCACTCGGACTACACTCAACCTCCAGCTTCTTCACTCGGACTACACTCAACCTCCAGCTTCTTCACTCGGACTACACTCAACCTCCAGCTTCTTCACTCGGACTACACTCAACCTCCAGCTTCTTCACTCGAACCGCACTCAATCTCTATCATCCATCACTCGGACCGTACTCAACCTCCAGCTTCTTCACTCGGACTACTCTCTATCTCTATCATCCATCACTCGGACTACACTCAAACTCCAGCTTCCTTCACTCGAACCGCACTCAATCTCTACCATCCATCATTCGGACTACACTCAAACTCCAGCTTACTTCACTCGGTCCTCTCTCAACCTCAACCTCCAGCATCCATCACTCGGACCACCCTTTGTGCAGCCCCTGAGAACAGAACCTGCTTCATTGGCCACGTCATTCTCCTTTCATATCTTGTAAAGATCTCAGCGTTTCACCCTCAAAACTTTAGGTTTACATAGGCAACAAGAGTCAAGACAGCTGAGTCAACATCAACAACCAACATGCTAACTGGTTTCCCAATCCCCTTACATCACCATTTTTGCCATGGTTCATACTCCATTCCTATCATCAGGAAACAACGCAATCATCAAACTAAACCTCTACCACAACATTACAACCGCCAACAAAGGCTAATTCCAATTATGATTTCACCTATCACTCAATTCCTGGGCCTTTCTCTTCTATCCCTAACACTTTTCAACGCACAATCGCTTTCGAAAAAAACTCACATCTTAAATGATTACCTTACAGAAGTAAACCCAGATATCTGTGCAATCACAGAAACATGGCTTAAACCCACAGATATAGCTCTTTTAAACCAACTACCTACTCAACTTTACAATTTTTTTTCCATCCCTAGACTCAAAAGAAAGGGAGGAGGTCTGTTCCTAGCATCCAAGAAAGAGCTAGGTTTCACTTTACAATATTCAAACATCACATCGAACATAGAGTTTGCAGTTTTTAAATCCGAGCATCTACAAATTGGCCTAATCTACGCTCCTCCTGGAACTATAGACTCTGACCCCTCTCCGGTCATTGAACTTACCGCCAAATATTTCAACCCAGATAAACCTGCCATTTTATTGGGAGATTTCAACATACATGTCGATGCTTCACCACAAACAGCAAACTGTGTTACCCTACTTTCATCACTCAGCTATATGGGTTTCACACAAATAATAAAAAGCCCAACCCATAAAGCAGGCCACACGTTGGACCTTATTTTCATTAATCAGTGTATCTTGCCCCCTGATTCACCCTCTTGTTCTCCTGTCCCTTGGACGGACCATCAAATTATCAACACGACACTCAAGCTCTCAGGACATCTTCCCACTTCATTCCCAAAAACCACTATCCAATTTAGGAAACCCTGTTCCACAGACCTTCTTAGCAACCATCTCTCTAATGAATTATCTCAACTTGATCTCTCCAACGCTTCTACAGCCATATCTTCATGGTGCAACATCACCAATAAAATTGCAGATCTAACCTGTCCTTCAATCACCAAAGTAGTACAACCTTCGCCTGACAACAGAAAACCCTGGTTCACCACTGAATTGAAGCTGCTTAAACAAAAACTAAGAAATAAAGAACACACATGGAGAAAAAACCCATCCCCCACAACATTAGCTGTATACAAAACCACTCTCAATGCCTACAGGATCAACATTCTTAAAACTAAGAGAGACTTTTCTCTAAAAAAATACATCATTTCATCTTTGATTCGAAAGCACTCTTCTCCTACGTTTCTGCCCTCACTAAACCAACCCCTCCTACCATCCCAGATGATCAAGCTCTCAACAAAGCCTCCGAACTAGCTGAATACTTCAAGGAAAAAATTGATAAATTGACTGTTTCTTTCTCTTCATCTAGTTCTTCTCCATCTCCACCTAATACTCCACCAAAACTAAATACGACTCTAGAAACTTTTGAAACCACATCAGCTCTTGAGATCGAAAATATTCTCAAGAAAATGAAACCATCCTCTCATCCCTTAGACACAATTCCAAACAACCTCCTCATTGCTATAAGGAATACCATTTCAAAGCCAATTGCCGATATCATTAATTGCTCTCTTTCCCAAGGTCTAGTTCCTGACCAACTTAAACTAGCAATTCTTAAACCTCTTCTTAAAAAACCAAATCTTCCGGCCACAGATCCAGCTAACTTCCGCCCAATAGCCAATTTGCCAATGATCGCCAAAATTATGGAAAAGATAGTCAATAGACAACTATCAGAGTACCTGGAAGAAAACTACATTCTTGCACCTTCCCAGTACGGTTTTCGTAAATCGTTAAGCACTGAATCCCTACTTATCTCTCTCACAGACAATATTCTAACTAATATGGATAAAAAACAACCTCACCTCCTTATTCTTTTAGATCTCTCTGCGGCTTTTGACACTGTCAACCATTCATCTTTATTACAAGGTCTGATAGACATAGGCATTAAGGGAACAGTACTCAGCTGGTTCAAGTCCTTCCTGGTTAATAGACAATTCAAGGTAAAGATAAACAACAAAGAATCACACCCGGTCCCAGCAAATCAAGGAGTCCCTCAAGGTTCCTCCCTCTCTCCAACCCTTTTCAACATTTACCTTCTCCCTCTCTGTCGTCTTCTTAATAATCTAAACCTAACACACTACATTTACGCGGATGACATCCAAATACTCATCCCAATCTCAGAATCCCTACACAAAACCTTGATTCACTGGAATAATTGCTTGCAACTAATCAATCATCTTCTATCCAGTCTCAGCCTTATTCTCAACAACAACAAAACCGAGATCTTAATTATCAATCATGACGTTAATAACAATCTAATATACCCAGCTGTCCCACTCATTTCTACCACTCCTATAATTAATCACTCACCATATGTACGTGATCTAGGCGTCATGATAGATAATCAGCTTAACTTCAAAAAATTTATAAGCACCACCACTAAAGACTGCTTCTATAAACTTCTTGTCCTGAGAAAATTGAAACCACTTCTCCACTTCAATGATTTTCGGATGGTTCTACAAGCCATTATTCTAACAAAAATCGATTATTGCAACTCGCTCCTTTTTGGTCTCCCTACCTCATCCATCAAACCCCTCCAGATGATTCAAAACTCTGCAGCTAGAATCCTTACCAATACAAATAAAAGAGACCATATAACCCCCATACTAAAACTCCTCCACTGGCTGCCTATTAAGCAAAGGATTCTCTATAAAGTATACACAGCAATTCATAAATCTATTTACAACATATCCCCACTCCACTTAAGTACCCAACTTCGTTTTCACTCTTCATCTAGACCTATCAGAGGAGCTTATAAAGGCACACTCTTTGTTCCTTCAACAATATCCTTACATCAGAAACGTACCATCTCTTTAGCAGGACCCGTCCAATGGAACATGCTCCCGCCAGACATCCGTCTTGAGATCTGCTTCGCTTCCTTCAAAAAGAAAATTAAAACCTGGCTCTTTAGCCAAGCTTTTCCAGAACTTTGATTATTTTTTACCTCCAGCTATCAAGTTTTTCTCACCATCGCAATCCCTTCTGCAGATCACATTTATCTTAGACAATTACGCCTTATTTTATGATTTGGTTTCTCAAAGAGACTATACAATTTTCTCAATGTTATTTTTCGAACCTGTTTTCCATGTTTTCCAAGTTCTATAACCTTGTTATATGTACCGCCTCTTGGCGTAATTTTTATGTTTCAATGTAAACCGATGTGATCTGTATTTTAATACAGGAACACCGGTATATAAAAATCTAAAAATAAATAAATAAATAAATAAAGAGCGAGCGCTAGGAGAGAGGGGGAGCTGAAAAACCCCTTCTCCAATCGTAAGAAAAAATAGCTTTTTTTTTTGTAAATACTTGCCCTAGACCGCTTAGCCATCCAGACCTCCTCATCGGAGGCAGATCGACGGGGCTCAAATCTGGTGGGGAATGAGAGAAAACAAAGTCCCCTCCTTCCTCAGGCAACGAATTTGGTGCAGGCTCTGAGGAACAAAATGGCCGCCGTTCCCGCAGTGTGGTGAGATGGGGCCTGCCTGCAGGAGCGACTGCTAGAACGCAATTGGGACACCTGCCACCCCGATGCCGAAGAGGAACCCTCTCTGCCGGGTAAGCACACCGAACATAGCCCATCGCGGGAGAGACGGGAAGCAGGCTCCCCGCAGGCAATGCAAAAATGGAGAACGAGGCATTGGAGCGAGCGGAGGGGTGGGGGGTGGGAGGGAACTGTCAGTGGAGACAGAACAAACCTGCGCCAGGCTGAGAGTAGGAGAAAAAGTAAAACTTCTTACAAAACTGCTCCTTCCCCCTAGTCTGGTTTTTCTTCATGCTTCTATTTCTTTTTTTTTTACTTTATTTGCAGCAAACACAGAGGAATGTGCCTTCTCTATGTAAGTGGACCCGAGGCATTAACCATCTCAGGGATCCTCAACGGGGGAGGGATTGGACCGCCAATATCGCCCCGGAGCCAGGCAGCAGGTCACCAGGAAAGAAATCCTAGGCTGAAAAAATTCAAGGGGAAAAACCCCCCCTAGGATTTAAAATTGTCTCAAGGAGGCGTATAAGAGTGAACACTGAGGGAGAAAGGCAGCTCACGGCCACCTTCCCCTGAAATGGTAAATTAGAATTTTCAAATAAATGTAGTACTTGCTTGATCCAGAAAGGAAAGATGAGGGAAAGAAACTTCCTCAAAGATAGGAATATATGAAAAAAATGGGAACCACAGGTTCTGCCACCTTCATCTGCTGGAGAAATACTGAAGGGACGCAGGGTGAGCACTGTCCTGATACAGGATACCCTTTGAGTTTTTCTCTGTCTCCATCTGCTGGAAAGGAGGCTCAACCCACTGTCTGGACTGATATGGGTACGTACAGGGAATGTCTGTATATGCTTCTCCAGGATATTCTACTGCTCTCAGGATTTGGCAAAAATAAGCAGATAAATGGTGCTTTTCACAATATCGCAATAGCGCCACTTTACATACCATAATGCTGAATTATATTGCAACATATTTGCTCCAAACTCACTTAATGATGCATGGAAAGAATTTCTATCTTTCAGTAGAACACTAGATAAGAATTAACCAAGAATGTATGGAAAAATTTCTTGTTATCAAATCAGAAGCCAAAATTGTTATTACTAAAAAGATCAAATGGGAGTGCTTTTTTCATCCCCAAACTAACTCATCTACCAGAAGGGTGGAAAGTTCAAACTCCATTTATCCTGAGCAATGATTCCAAGTGTGCTAGCTGCACTTGGACCCTATAACTGCTGTGCTGAACTAAAACTCATGCTGGATTATTACGAAAGAAAATATTCATCAGCTTGGTCCTCACTCCAGTGAAAAGCGGAAAGAGGGATAATATTTCCACCCTTTCTGGATTTTGCATTCTTCTCTCTTGGAGAGTGATAGTTTTAACATGAAAATGGCATGGGTCAACTAGCCCAGATAAAGAGCAAAGATTTTAAACACAGATAGAGGGGTTCACAGCAAGGGTTCATTTACAGAATAGGGCTGCCAAGGGATTCTTACCTGAGCACCATCCCCAGCTCCCTGCAGGGTACAGTCTCATAGGTTACACACACCTGGAATACAGCACAAACCATCTGTATGGTGCCTAGTACTAAATACAAATCTTGCTTAGATTGACTCCTGGATTTATTCTCTGCTTCATGTTTTACAAAAATAATCATCAAGAACAGAAGGATGGCTCTTTACAGCCACTGTTCCCCACATTCTTCCAGAGGTACAACCTTATGAAAATACAGCACCGTCCCCTGCAAGAAGTAAAGTACTGACAATAACAAGGAAAAGGAGGCGAGGGGGATTTCAAATCACCTCTTTAAACTGAAATGTAACCAAATTTTCAGTTTTTAAACAACTTGAGTCTCTGTCTGGATGGAAGGCTGATGATCACGTGATCTACATCTCTAAATCTCTAGCAGGTCCAAATGGTGCTTTTCGGATGGGGATTCCTTTCTCTATAGGAGGCAATTATCAATAGCCAATGCCCAATGCAAATAGTTTGTCCTTAGTGATAGAAGAGGGGTGATAATTTTGAAGCAACTAAGAAATGATAAAAGCTAAGATTGCCAACAACTTACAGGCAGCAACCAGCTGTCATCCAAGAAACTGGAGTTCTGAAAAACACACACAAAACAGTCTGTTTAATTAAAGGAAGAAGAAAAGCTATGTTGAAGTGCTATCTCAAAATATTTCATTACCTCTAAATCCAAAGAGAAATTAATTTCTGTCACCACCAGCATCATGGACAGGAATGGCTCTGTAAGTAAAAAGGACAAAGGCATCATGTACGTCAACTTCCTTCAGTTCACATATTTACCCTCTTTATTTAATGCAGAAACATTATTAGTGAACAATATGGTCCCATTCCGCAATCATTTTTCACTTGGCAAGGCAGGGCAGGAAAAATCTGGGTGCCAGGCACCTAAAACTTGGGGCCTGGAGCCCAACAGTATAGAGGTTGGTGGAACCAGGACCAGATAGAGGAAATTGTGGTGGTTGCTACTGGTGGGGCAGGCCAGCGAGAGGAAGTTATCATGTCAGCTGAAACTGGCAGGGCTCAAAAGAGATGGGAGAAGCTGCCGCCAGCTGAGAAGAATAGCGACTGGTAAGAGGGGAAGAAACTATGAGAGAGGTGGGATCGGAGTGGAAAAGTACCTGGAAGGAAGGAAAAAGGGGGACAGTAAATAAAAACTAAACAGAAATAAAGAGCAAAATAGACAAAAGCAAAAAATCCTATTTCCCTGGCTCCTAAAAATGTTTGGCTTGTGTCTAAATCTTCTAAATATTTTTTTCAATCCCGGTCAACAATGATAAAAAAATTCCAAAACACACATTCAGGTGATCAAGCACATACAAGGAATTTAATTAAAAATACTACCCATGAAATCTTCATTTCCCATCACAGAGATCAACGGATCATACCACTAAAAAAATCCAAAAGAACACAATGAAAGCCGTAAAACATAACTAAAATTATTTTTTTGAGGGTTTTGTATGTCATCTAATAGAGGATCTCTTTTCCTCTAAATATCTCTTTCTATTTTTGTGGCTGCCCTTATAGCTGAAATTTTAAATACTTCATTAATCTTAAATGTTATTCTACATTTTTATCCCTTAATGTCTTCTTATCAGCAGCTAGGAGCCTTCATGTACAGTCTTCAGAAATGTTACTTCTTACAGCTTCTTTCTCTCCTACTGAACTCCAACTACTAAGACTGTATCTATGTTTATCTCATGAGAGGGCAGAAAAACAGGATTCCTTAGATCCCTACCAAGAACTTTTTCCATGTTATGTGAACAAGCAAACCAGGTGTCCCTTTTAACCCAGTGCCTAACGCTCCATGTCACAGACAGTGAGTAGTACACTTCTGGGCCAAGAAGATGGCCAACTTCTTTCCTTAAGAGATACAAACAGGTCATTTTTTCAGGCTATCCACGATGAATATGGATGAAATGGATTTGCATGCACTACCTCCATTGTATGCAAATATATCACTTGCATTCACTGTGGATAATCTGAAATGCAGGCCTGTTTGTGACTCCTGAATACAAGTCTTGGCTATCCCTTATCAAGGGGAAAATTTCCTAGTACTGCAGTATATAATAGTTTCACCAACCCACTGGGCCAGCCCCTATGTTTATTTCAGTGAAATGCATTTAGATGAATCTGTAGACTGCAAGATTATTTCATATTATTTATTTATTTATTTATTTATTTAGAACTTTTCTATACCGACTTTCCAGTAACAGAATTACTGATCAATTCGGTTTACAATTTGAACAATAACAACAGTGACAAGTAAATGTCTTACAAGGAACATTAGGGTTGCCACCTCATTCCAGGCCTGATTTTGCTCCATGGCATGTATGGATTTGTAGTTCTGATTTTCCCATTGATTTCCCTAAGAAAATGGGAATTACAAATCTGTGCATGCAATAGGGACAAAACCAGGACTGGACCAACCTGTTTAGTTGACCTGGGGTGCAGTAAAAGTCCTATTTCATGTACATATTTTAAGTAGAACTGCAGATCATAGAAAGCTCTCCCACCTCCAGCAGCTTAGGGGTGTGGACCAGATGCTGAATGGCAGTTGCCAGTAACTTCTTTTTCAATGCCAGCCGCAGGAAGAATCGCCCTCGTCCCTGCACTGTCAGCAACTTCTTGCAGGAATTGGCCCTCTCAATCATGACTGACAGCTGTGTAAGCCTGTACAAGAGAAGAAATGAAAGAAGAAATAAAAAGGAGGCTAGCTTTGGCTGAAACATATCAACATTTACCCATTCACTTACTGTGCACAAAAGCCCATATAGCAAATCCTAGTACTGTAATTATACTTGGTACTGGTTTAAATGGATAACTTAAAACTTGTCTCTCCCTCAATCAGATTCAGACGTGCCGAGTATTATTTCCTTATTTATTTACAAAAATGTATATTCAGCCTCTTCATCAGATATACTCTCATGTTACTGTGTCACACACAGGGGCTGATGCAATACAATGCGCTCAGCCAAGCACACTGTATAACCCGCAGTTGGATGTGGGTTGAATAGGCGCTAATCAATCCCCTAATGCAATAAGGGGATTAGTGCCTATTCAACACGCGGAGTGAATCTAATGGCGCTCATCACATGCAAATGCATGTGAATGAGGCTATTAAGCATTCACTCCAATGCAAAAAAAAAAAATGTGCGTCTCGGACACACATTTAGCAATCATCTATTAACGCCTGCCTGGAGCAGATGTTAATAGCTGAGCGCATTTAAAACAAGTACAGAAAAGTAGAAAAAACTGCTTTTCTGTACTTCCTCCTACTTAATATTGTTGCAATATTAAGTAGGAGGAAAATCTTAAAGAAACAAGTTAAAAAAAAAAACCAACCCTTGACAGTCGGGTGCAGGAAATGGATGCTCAACTGACAAGCGACCGTCCTGAACCCCTGGCGTTGGTTTTCCTAACCGGCAGACGGCCGAGTTAGGAAAACTGATCAGGTTCTTGTTAGCAAGGAGGTGCTAGGGGCAAGCGACCCTAGCGTTTCCTTGCTAACGTGACTCCCTAATTTAAATATTGCATGGCGCCCCCCCTTGGGGGCACGTTACGAAAGCGAGCACTGACTGTTCAGCGCCCGCTTTCTACGCACATTTATTGCATAGGCCCCACAGAATTTTAATCTTCAAAAAAAAACAACTTCCTGCATTAAACTTTAAAAATGAAAGTATGAAAGTTGAACTTTGCTGCCCATGATCTTTCATAGACACTGCTCTGTAAATGCCTCCCATCTCATCTCCACTGGCTCACTACAGACACACCCTGCAGAGAAACTCTCCTATTCGCAGTGCTTCACCGTCTCGCCTCCCAGTAAGTTCTGGTGTTTACCTATATCCCAAGCTACTGTCTCTGATATTAATCCCCAGCTTAAGCGTCACCTTTCTGTCTTGCTACATCCATTCCTTTTCTCTCCTTGCCCCCACCTCCTTCTCCATTCTTCTTGTTGCTTCACTACCTAGTCTTAAAAGCCGATGTCAAATCTTTCCTTTTCTGCAAAACTTTGTCTTACAATTATTTTTCCTCAACTCCTACTCTCTGTTCAATTGTGCTGTTTATGTAACACTACACAGGACCTTAGAAATGAAATGTTTTATAAATAAACAATAAGTAAAGGATTATAGCTTTGATTATAACTTGATACCTTTCTTTAACAATATGGTATACTATTCTTTTCTTACCCCATTCCACTCAACAAATGACAATTTAATTTCCAAAGATCCTTTGAAATAGATGTGATGCTATTTCCAAGAGTGTGAGGATGCAGAAAGAATGGGCATTTCCTGACATATTGGACAGTCTTGTGCTTTTATTGTAAGTTACAAATAGCTGTATATTCACTGCCTCCATTCCAGGAGACAGTGAATATACCACTTACCTGCCACACATATCCTGCTGAGAAAGTTGTTCCAACCAGTGCCAGTAATCTCGTTTCTTGAAACCCAGAACTGATTCTGAAAAGAAAATGTAATATTTCCTCTGTAGATGGTCACTGACAAGTGACACCAGTACATGATTTTTTTTTACAGGACTCTTGAAAAGATATACAGGACTGATATTCCTGAGGCTCACTTGTAATTCTCTTTCAGTGCTCTCTGCAATTCAGTTTTATATACAGCTACTTAATTTCTAAATTCATTGCAGCTGCCATTTTCTTTCCCAATGTAAACGGTACCCATTGGTCGTGTTACCAGTAAGTCCTGGGTAATTCATGTTCAGTGGGTCAGTTTAAGTTAGTAATTAGGGGGAGGCACCATTCATACACAGTCCCTCCCTTTGAGGGGGCTGGCATGGCCATTCCCTTCCAGAGGTTTTATAGCAGCTCTCTGTAGAGAGCTCAAGGGGCAGTATATCTTCATTTTTGGAGGTGTCTGGAGGTTTTGCTTAAGTTTGGATTTTTGGGCCTACTCTGGGGCTCCAGCAAACCCTGCTGGTTGTCTGTGAGTTGGGTCTGGGGGTCTGCTTTTTCCTTTCCATTCCCTGGTAGGTAAGGGCTGTATCCCGGGAATATTTTGGGCTTAAATACTTTAATTTGTAGGAGCCCTGTGAGACACCTGGGCCTTTCTTGGATTCAGGGCACGGGGATCCCTGTATCCGAGATGCCCAGGGATAGGGAAGACCTGCCTTTGAGGTGATGACCCGCTGCAGGGATAAAACTCCAGTGTTTGCATCATTTTTGGGATAATACCTTGCTTTTGAAGATCTGGGAGGAAGGTTTGGCTGCCCCTTTTCCTTCCCATCTAAGATGCATGAAGCTGCTGTTCCAGCTTGTATCCCACTCATCTAAAAACCTAGAAGACCAACTAACTGTGAGTAAAAAGAACTTTAAAATCATTGAGGATATCAATCCAGAATCTTCATACCCTAGGGAGAGAAAGAATTTCTCTCTCTGTGCAGAGAGTATAGCTTTATATTTTTCGCCAGTTTGGAAGGGTTTTCCTGCCCATCTAATGGATATTCTGCCCACCCTGGGACTCTATTTTTCCAATCCCTGGAGGACAGAAGTTTCCCTGGTTCTGGTGCCAGAGATTCCTGCACAGATTGAGGAAAGAGAATGTAAAAGTAAAAGACTCTGTGGAGCTGTGGATTAAGTTGTTGTGCCTTTCTTCACCAAATTTATTTATTTATTTATTTATTTATTTGTGTTTTTCTATACCGGCATTCACGGGAGTACGTATCATGTCAGTTTACATAAAACAAGGGGTGATCAATACATTATAACTACATAACTAAAACATAAGAGTATACATTACAGGAGTATAAACAAGTGCACGGAAGAGAAAGTTACAATAAAACAGGGGTTATTCTAACTGGGATTAGAGTTAAAGGAAAGATAAACAAGTTTAACAAGAAGTAAAACATTGTAGTGATTGGTTTGTAGTGTCTGATTCAGTTAGAAGATAATGTTCAATTAAATAATTGTTCTTTTAAATAAATATTTTATTTGATAGAAAATGTTCAGTATTGCTGTATTTGATTTTGCTGCAATTGATGGAAGTGAATCCTTAAGGGTCTGGAAATGCTTTCATGAACAGCCATGTTTTCAGTCTCTTTCTGAAGGTTAGGAGACATGGTTCCTGTCTTAATTCTAAGGGGATTGAGTTCCATAGTGGGGGACCTGCTGTGGAGAAGGCCCGATCTCTCAATGTTATTTGTTGGGTGGTATTATAAAAACTTTATTTTTGGATGCTAACTCAGTGGCTCCAGTGGTTTTAATGGCATACTCAGCACACGTCTTGTCTTACAGATACCCCTCTCCCAGGGATGAGAACAAAGGGTCACTCCTAGCACTCAGGGCCTTGAAAGTAATCTCCCCCTGCACTTGACAAAGGATCTAGGCCTGGTAAGGTTCCAGCCCCAAAGAGTCAAAACAAATTCTTTTATGGCCCCACCCGTGCAGGACAGGCACACCGGGGTGGGGTTACACTAAACATTAGAAATGTGTTATCCCTTTGCCTGCATCAGAATTCGTGTGGGTGTGTGGTAGTGCACAACATTTTTTTTAATTCATTTCAATTTAATAAAATAATAGTATAAAATACAAGTCCAGAAATAAAATACATAACATACAGTAGTTCACCTGAATGTAATCCATTCTGAAGTGCCAAAAAGCAAAATATAAAAAAATTAAATAAATACGAATACAATGAACAATCTGCTCTGACTGACCTGTTCAGCCTCCGCCTCAACAATACAACAATAAAGCTACATCACTGGTCAAATGCCTGTTCACGGTTCCACCCTTTTCTGGAATGTAAGATAATTGGTCTCTAACCAATCTTCTAAAGGTATACTGTTCCAGAGTGAAGACATAAAACAATTAAAAGGCACAATGCCTAGTAATAGTCAACTTGGCAGTGGAAAGGGAAGGAGTGGTTAGAAGAGCTTCCTGCAATGGCCTAAGAGGTTTTGGTATAATGGTTTGTAAACATTTAAAGGCAATTGACAGGGTTTTACATTTAAGTCTGAATAACAGAAGCAATTACTCACGTTTTATCCCTTTCCGAAGGATCATTTCCAAGATCTCACAGAAGGAGGCCAAGTGAGGGCAGGAGTCTGTGATGGGGCTGCTTCCTGCTGCCTGGATGCTCAGGATGCAGGCTACAAAGAGAAATATGCATTTAAAAAAAAAAAGTACCTTACAATATCTGGCAGAAGTGTGGTTTATGAAGTAAATCCCAAGATAGCTATTACTAAACCAAATTATAAATCATAGGAATGCCCAGCCAGTCAGTCAGTTATAGTTAGTAACAGGCAGAGCATTCAAGCAGCAGAATGGTTATAATAAATCGGAGATGTAGAAATTTCTTGGGAGAGTTCCTCAGAGCGCCACATGGCTTCCACATACCACATAACTACACACATCGTTGAATGTTATCTGTACACATAAGAGGATTTTGTGTATTTCATAAAATATATCATGGCATTATTTCATGGAGTTAGTAAACTTTGCGATGGGTGAAACCTTTAACTTGGTCATGTGGCCTTATTGCAGATCACTTACTAAACAAAAGAGATCTGGAGAAGCCATCAAACACAGTCATACTTAAAGCAAAGGAGTTCATTTTCAAAAAGCCACTGAACACCAGGACAACTGTGGTTATCTTTAACTGAATTTTTAGCCAAACCTGTTTTGTTTTTGGGCTGAAAATTATCAGATCTACTATTGACTGGTGAAATTTAGGTCAACTATTTGTGTGTCGGGTTAGTTGCTTAAAATTTAGTAAGTTAGCACTGAAAATTACTGCCAACTGGCTAAATCATAACCCTGCCCTGAAGAATGGCCTTAAAGAGGACCCATTTTTGAGCCAGCTAAATGTTGGCTCTTTGTGCATTCAGCCAGAGGTAAGCAGGGGTGCCTTGAGTCTCATAGAAAATAAAAATGACAGCAGAAAAGGACCATCCTCCTCCTCTGCCACTTAGGGCATGGATTGTGGTACTTTTAACCATGTGGCAGCAAAGGTGTATATGGCCTGAAGCACCTCTGCTCCCCTCCTCCTCTTGCTGGCCTGGTTCAGTACAGGGACAGGAGAGAGAGGAATTAGCTTGTGAGTGCAGGGGGGGATCAGCTAGGTGGAGTGGGATGAAAGAGAGTCTAGGGAATCTGCTTGGTGGAGAGTAAGAAAAGGAATCACCTGGAGGAAAGAGTACAAGAGGATTGGCAAGCCTGGAGGGAGTGAAAGTAAATTGAAAGTGCAAGGGGATCTGGCTGTGTTTGTAAATGAGAGACAGAAAAAGAGGGGATCAGCACCTGGGGTGAGAGAGAGCGCACCTGGGATTGAGGGAAAAAGTAGGGATTAGAGGTGGGAAGACAGAGTTAAGAATAGGTAGGAGATCTGATAAGAAGGGGACAGAACCAGTAGAGGGTCACCTCTCCTCTTCTTTATACCAGATGCTTCCTATCTCACCCTTCCCCTGATCTCAGATCGTTACTCTTTCATGCCTCATTCACCGTACCCCAGCCCAGATCCTTTTCCCTTCTCTCCTCAAACCTGATCCTCTCCCTCCCCCTCATACGCGAGATTTCTCACCCATTAACCCCCCCCCCCCCCCAAAAAAAAAAAAAAAAGAATCAAGGTTGGAAAAGTATTGTTTTACTATGCAAAATAAATTTACATTATTTAATATACAAAATATTGCAGATTTATACAAATGTACTTAAGAATTTAGACGTGGGCTGCGGCTGCAAAATAGGGGCTGTGATAGAAAGACATTTATAGCGGTATGTGACAGCTGGATGCCCCGCCCCCGTCCCCAACTGCTGCCCCGCCCCAGTTCATGCGCCTCACCTTTCAGAGTGCCCAGCAGTGGCTCCTTCCCGGCCATGGTGCTCTGGCACGGCTCGTCTCCGTTTTCCCTCTTTCTCTGTCACTTCAGGAGCCAAGCGAAAAACCACAGTGCCCGCCCCGCTGGCCTCCTCCCAGCACATCATCCCCACCTCGGGCCAGGTCCCGGAGCCAACCGCTTCCGCAAACACTAACCGCTGCCCAGGAAGACACCACCGCCACCCACAGAGGGGGAGAGGGCCAGGCCGAGCGAGGATCAAGTGGCTGTCCTCACACACATAGAGAGCTGGGGGCTCCCAGTGACAGAAACCGGCTATCCTGAAGGTTTCGCCAGAAGGAGGCTAGCTGTGATGAAAAGCCGGACGGAAGAAGACTGGAGGGATTTCGGCGCCCCCCCCCCCCCTGTAAAGGGCCGCACTTGGGTCGCTCGGCTCGGAGGAATGTTGGCATACCGGTTCGGGAGGCGGCCGTCGCGAGTGGGCGGGACCACAGGGTTAACAGGAGCCCGGGCTGGCACAGCTGCAAAACCCGCCAAAATACCACGACTAGAAATAGTGGCAAGTGCCTTTCCGCATCGTGCCAGCTGGCTTCCCGATTCTGTTTGACAGAGGGTAGCGCCTGGTACATCTGAAATCTCTGGTTGCGGGTGATACCTTGCTCTATCCTGAAGGTGCGCGAGTCCCAGACTACTCCTGTCCCCTGGTGGCAGAGTGAAAAAAAAAATACAGCAGTGCCTCCCAGATTTTAGGTCCCTGAAGATTGTTCCATAGTTAAAAGCACATTTGGCACGAGGGGCTGGAATTATTAAACTTTCTCCCCAATTTTGTGTCTATGGAAGAAAAACTTTGTGTCTATGGAAGAAAAACAATTCAGGTCCTTGGCATTATAGCTTTGAGAAAAATAGAGCATGTTCATTTCTCGGTTTCTCACTTTATTTTGTGACGGCTTCTGTAGAAATCTGTCTTATTGTGGAAAGTGAGTCCTGAATGTAAATTTTGTGCCTAAGTTTAAGATATCGTTTACTGAAGTAACTAAAAATAATTATATATACTGCACTTAGGAGGTATCTTCTTTAGAGTAGATGATGACAGATAGCCATTTGTGCGGCAGAAGAGTGCACTAGTAGAGCAATAAGCTGGGAAAAAGGGGTTTTATTTATTTTTATTGATTTATATTCCACTTTTCAGCTCTTCTAAGCAGATTACATTCAGGTACTGTAGTTATTTCTCTGTCCTCAGAGGGCTCACAATCTAAGTTTGTACCTGAGGGCAACGGAGGTAAAGTGACTTGCCCAAGGTCACAAGGCATGGCAGTGGTATTTGAACCCTGGGTTCAAATTCTTCTTCTCCCATTGCACCCCTTGAGATCTTAGTGTAAATCCTGAGCAGGATGGATCCTTTATTAAGGGCACATAGGAAAGGCGATAGAGGAATATCTACTAAGAGAAAGGAAGTGATGATCCCCTTGTACAGGGCCTTGGTGAGGCCTCATCTGGAGTACTGTGTTCAGTTCTGGAGACTGTATCTCCAAAGAGACAGGGACAGGATGGAGGCGGTCCAGAGAAGGGTGACCAAAAAGGTGGATGGTCTTCATAAAATGACTTATGAGGTGAAATTGAAGAACCTAAATATGTATACCCTGGAGGAGAGGAGGAGCAGAGGTGATATGATACAGACTTTCAGATACTTGAAAGGTTTTAATGATCCATGGTCAACAACAAACCTTTTACGTTGGAAAAAAATCAGTAGAACTAGGGGTCACGACTTGAAGCTCCAGGGAGGAAGACTCAGAACCAATGTCAGGAAGTATTTCTTCACGGAGAGGGTGGTGGATGCCTGGAATGCCCTTCCGGAGGAAGTGGTGAAGACTAAAACTGTGAAGGATTTCAAAGGGGCATGGGATAACACTGTGGATCCATAAAGGCTAGAGGATGAGAATGAAGAGAAGAGCCAAGGGGGTGGATTACTGGAGTGGAGGCTACTACCAGGTGATTACTACCCTTAATAAGCTTTCGCAAGGTTAATGCAACTTCAACATTGCTTTCTGCTTCAACGGCAAGGGGAAATGTGAAAAAGAAGATTTGCAATCAGACAACAACCAACAAGGGCTGAACTTCACAATCTGGATAAACAAATAAGTGTGGGGGTAGCTTGCTTATTACAGTGGTTACTACCCTAAACCAATTAAGCCTGATATAGCACTTTGAATGCATATACAGCGTTGCTCTCTGCTTCAACGGCAGGGGGAAATGTGGAAAAGAGGATTTGCATTCAGACAACAACCAACAAGGACTGAACGTCACAATCTGGATAAACAAATAAGCGTGGGGGTAGCTTGCTTATTTCGGCGGTTACTACCCTAAACCAATTAAGCCTGATACATCACTTTGAATGCATATACAGCGTTTTTCACTGCTTCAACGGCAGGGGGAAATGTGGAAAACAGGATTTACATTCAGACAACATCCAACATCTGTGCAGTCTGGGTAGAAAAGCATCGGGATAACTTGCTTGATGCAGTGGTTACTACCCTTAACCATTAAGCCTTATGCTTACCTTTGATGCTCCAACATTACTCTCTGCATCAATGGCAGGGGATGGCAGGAAACTTGAATCAAACAGTTACCAACAAGGGTCTTGAAATTGGTGGTTGGTGAAACAGATACATATGGGAAAATAAGCGTGGGAGCTTGCTGGGCAGACTGGATGGGCCGATTGGCCTTTTTCTGCCGTCATTTCTGTTTCTATATGTTTTTATGTTTCTATGAGATGAAACTTTTCTACACACAGTTCTCTTAGCTGCTGTTGCTTGCACCTGAAGTGCACCTTTACTGGATGAGATAAGGATAGCGATCTGGAAGCATAACAGTGCTGTATGCAAGATGTAAGCCATTTGAGACGGTATGTTTTGCTACTGATGTTCCCACTCTGTTTGGGTCACATGACACAAATAATTGTGAAGATTGTCTATGTCCTTGCATTCTTTATTTGGAATAGGCCAAGGCGCTTTTCGTGCTCTTGTTTGTGTGGTTTTGGGAAGAATGTTGGAAGAGTGTTGTACTTTGGACATTGAAGAGTGGGCCCTTGGTTGCTGTAAGAGATGACACCTCCCACAGGGCGGAGCCCTGTGGGGATTATCAGCGAAAGGCTAGCTCTAGGCAGAGATGGACACAGAGATATATCTTTATTGTACTACAATGTAGATGGTAACCCGAGGATCTGGTGGAGAATCCAGCTAGGAGAGGAGAACCAGATGACAATGTTCCATCTGTATGTTGTAGAGTGGAATGGCAGTTCCACAGTCTCAACAAAATGCCAAAGCAAAATAACAAAGAGCACAGTGTGGGTCCTTAAAATCAAATGACAAGCACAAAAGGCACCAAAAATGACACTTCAAAGAAAATCTTTTGGCGCGCAGGCAAAACCAATCTGTAAATACAAAATATTGTTGAAAAAAGTAAGATCCACATCTGCAAGCCTGCCGACGTGTTCAACAAATTGAACCGTCCGGTCTTTTCTTCATTTGCGGATCTTACCAGGCCAGAAACAAGCCTGATGTAACTCTTGTGGCTACGAAGCCTGTAGAAATTTGTTAAATGAATTGCTTTGTGAAGGATTAATAGCGCAATGTCCCATAACTGTATGTAAACAAATCCCGACAGCGGCCGGTGTTTCGCTGCAATGTCTGCAGCTTCTTCAGGGGTCAAAAAACCTCTTCTATTCGGATGCCTGGTCCCTCAACGCTGGTCCCACTTTTGAGAATACACCGTCGAGAGACCAGGCGTCCGAATAGAAGAGGTTTTTTGACCCCTGAAGAAGCTGCAGACATTGCAGCAAAACACCGGCCGCTGTCGGGATTTGTTTACATACAGTTATGGGACATTGCGCTATTAATCCTTCACAGAGCAATTCATTTAACAAATTTCTACAGGCTTCGTAGCCACAAGAGTTACATCAGGCTGTTTCTGGCCATTGCCACAGAATCTCAAAAAATCTGCTACAGAAGTTGCTAACTCGTGTCGCAGAATCTTGAAAAATCTGCTGCAGGAAACCGGCTTAGAGAGCCAGTTGAAAATAATTTTTTCAAAAACTGAGCAGAAGCTATGAACCACAGATTTCCTGGTTCAGTTTGACATGCCACACATGAGCAACCTGTTTCCTTCTGGAGCTGAAGCCCAGTGTTTACCTTCAGGCCGATACAGTACAGTGCGCTCTGACGTTTTCCCTTACCCCTTATTCAGTAAGGGGCGGAAAATGCGCGTCCAACCCGCAGCACCTAATAGCGCCCTATTAGGTATGCCCGCGCGATACAGTAAGTAAAATGTGCAGCCAAGCCGCACATTTTACTTTAAGAAATTAGCGCCTGCCCAAAGGTAGGCGCTAGTTTCTGCAGGCACCGGGAAAGTGCACAGAAAAGCAGTTAAAACTGCTTTTCTGTGCACCCTCCGACTTCATATCATAGCGATATTAAGTTGGAGGTCCTGAAGGGTGTAAAAAGTAAAAAAAAAAGAAAAAAACATTTAAATTGAGCCGGCGGCTGTCGGGCCGAAAACCGGACGCTCAATTTTGCCGACGTTCGGTTTCTGAGCCCGTGGCTGTCAGCGGGCTTGAGAACCGACGCCGGCAAAATTGAGCATCGGCTGTCAAACCCGCTGACAGCTGCTGCTCCGGGTCAAAAGGAGGCGCTAGGGACGCACTAGTGTCACTAGCGCATCCTTTTGCCCGTTTCTACCACACCACCTAATTTACATACTGTATCACGAGCACCGGTGAGTGGCTGGTGCGCGCGTCGGGAGAGCGGGCGTTCGTCCGGTCTCCCGCGTTTTTACTGAATCGGTCTGCTTGTAAGTTAATAAGTGCTATTTTTGGTGTGTCTTACTTTATATGTCTGTCACAATGTGCAGATCTGGCCTTGAGCAGTCCAAGACAAACCAAAAGTGTGCTCAATGATATTTTTGAAGTAAGAGTAGTCACTTATTATAAAGCACCTACAATTTCAATATTTGTTGTTGTCTCATAATAAATTCCATTGTATTTCTTTCAAAAAGTGCTATGGAATACATGCCAGCCCTAAAGCTGCTGCCAGGAAGTGAGAACGTCACTGCAATCCAAAGTAATCAATAGATGGCACTGGTTCCAGACAAACTTTATAAAGCAGGACTGGGCATCAGCAAAGGGTGCTGAAGGTGCCAGGAAGAGGAGGGTACATTGGTTCATATGCTGTGGGAATGTAAATAGTTTTGTATCTTCTGGCCTTAGTGTGGCACAATATTATTAGAATGTTAGAAGATAACATTGAAGAAGTGCCTCAGGTAGGCCTGGCCAATTAGGGAAATAATCATATTATCTTAACGTAATCCTCTCTGAAGTGGCTGAAAGGCAGAACATAAATGCAATAAATAAAATTACTTCTCACATATACAAAATATTGAAGTACACACTAGAAGATGGCTTTTGATTGCTTTTTTTTATGTACAAGGAGAATCATTCCTTTGGCTATGAAAAAAAGATAGAAACCTTGCCTTTAAGATATGGCTGTGGAATCCATAGGGTCATATGAGCTACAAATGAACATAACGGGGCCGATTCAATAAGATGTATGCTGAAAATGGGTGCTCGTATTGAGCACCCATTTTCCTAATGTGCACGCAGTCCCATCCCCTATTGCCCAATGCCATATTTATATGAGGCTGCATTAAAAAGGGCGCGCTAAAGGAAAATTGAGCATCCGTAGCACTCAATAGTTTATTGCATCAGGCTCCCAATTGCAACAGGCGCTCAAAACGAGTGTCCGTTTTGATCCCGCTTCTTTTAATTGCTATAATTAACTTCAGCAACCTCAGCAAAATATTAGGAGCCCCTTGCTATGGATGTCCAAATTATGTGGCGATAAAAAAAGTGGAGTTTATTTTAATGACGTGAAAATATACAATTATTTATCTCCACCAACAGCAGTAAATTAAAGTGTCACAATGATACTAAGGGGAGGACACACATCATAACACAGAGAACCTATTCTTTAATATTTTTCATGAGCCCTTGACAGCAAGCTGCCTTTACGCCATCTCTGAGACAGGAGTTAAATTTGCCACATTAATAAGTGTGCATTGGGCGCCCAGCGCTTTATTGCATTGGAGTAATAGCTAATGTCATCTACATCTGTTGGGCACTTTCGGATTTGCGTTTCTTAGAGTGTGCACTTTGGACACGCCCTACCACATCCGTCACTACTCTAGTGCATCCAAAACGCGCATCCAACCACACATAAACCCATGCGCTAGGCTGGGCGCATTTTATTGCATCGGCCCCCAACAGGTCCCATGCATTGCTGGGTCAAACCAATGGTTCACTGAGCCTAGCATCCAAGCAGCATCTCTTGGAAGTGCCCAACAGATCCAAAATATGGGGAGATTCATTCCCTGTTGCGATCCCCAAGTCTACCTGTCTAACAAATGTTAATGATCCTATCTTCCAGAAATGGAAAGAGGGACTTGAAAAAGTTTAATAATGTTTGGTTATCTACTCCTTGGGCTAGCTGAGGTTCACAGCTCCAGGGGTGGGGAGGAAGAGTCCCAGCCATTGCGCAATGGTGACACGTAATGGTCACATTCACTGGGCACACATACTGAGGTAGATCTTTAAAAAGTACGCCGGATTTTATAAGATACGCGAGTAGCCATGCGTATCTTATAAAATCCAGGGTCGGCGCGCGCAAGGCTGCGCAAAATCGGCAGCCTGCGCGCGCCGAGCCACGCAGCCTGCCTCCGTTCCCTCCCGCGTCCCCCCACCTTCCCCTCCCTTCCCCTACCTAACCCACCCCCCCACCTTTGTTGGGCAAGTTACGCTTGCTTGAAGCAGGCGTAACTTGCGCGCGCCACCTTGCATCCCCCGGCACAGGCCGCAGTGCCGGGGGACTCGGGACCGCCCTCCTGGCCTGCCCCCGAACCATCGCCATGCCCCCGGACCCGCCCCGGACCCCCGGACATGCCCCCTCCCGCCCCTTTTACGAAGCCCAGGGACTAATGCACGTCCCGGGGATTTGTGCATGCCGGCGGCCTATGCAAAATAGGCGCGCCGGTGCGCGAGTGCCCTGCGCATGTAAATCCGGGAGGATTTACGCGCGCAGGGCTTTTAAAATCTAGCCCACTGGGTTCTGGATGGATCAGAGTTCTGTTGCCCCTAACTGGAATCCTGTTTCTACAGTCTTTTAGCTACATCGAAAACGGGGAAGAGGGATATTAAAGACTGGGTAAAATCCATGGTTATCTGTCAATTAAGATTCATGGTATTTCAGCTATAGCTCAAAAAGAATGTGTGGAAACTGCCAGGCCAAAAAACATTCATTCATAATAATGTTAGGTCTTCCCTTCTGATATAAAGGCCAGCCTAGAGAATAAGGCCAGACTGCATGGATTTTCTCACTGTCTCATTCCCTTTCCTTCCTTGTTTTCTTATTAGTTATTTTTTTCCTCTCTCATCTCTTTTTCTCTTTCAGTCTCTATTAAATAGATGCCATCCACATTTATTTATTTATCTATCAATCAATTTATTACCCATCATTTTCATGAGTGCTCAAGGCAAGGAATAGCATAAGAACATAAGAAAATGCCATACTGGGTCAGACCAAGGGTCCATCAAGTCCAGCATCCTGTTTCCAACAGAGGCCAATCCAGGCCATAAGAACCTGGCAAGTACCCAAAAACTAAGTCTATTCCATGTTACCATTGCTAATGGCAGTGGCTATTCTCTAAGTGAACTTAATAGCAGGTAATGGACTTCTCCCCCAAGAACTTATCCAATCCTTTTTTAAACACAGCTATACTAACTGCACTAACCACATCCTCTGGCAACAAATTCCAGAGTTTAATTGTGCGTTGAGTAAAAAAGAACTTTCTCCGATTAGTTTTAAATGTGCCCCATGCTAACTTCATGGAGTGCCCCCACTAGTCTTTCTACTATCCGAAACCACTATCATCATCAAATACAACTAAAAACATAACATGAGCAACATACCACAGGATAGTATTCATACTAAAAAATTTAACATCAAAGCAAAAAATACACTCCATTTAGATAAGTAAACAAAAAATAACTGCTATTACAGATTTTTTTGGGAATGCTGTTAGTAATAATATGGCCAGTTGACAAATACTGTTTGCTTTTGATTTTCTCGTTTAAGAAAATGAAATAAAGATGAATAATAATACACAAACTATGCCGCTGGGAACGGTTCACGTGCAAATTATTTATACAATCATTGGTAAAGAGGAATTAAAATGGTGGTTGCCTATACTCAGATCTATCAAGAGGCTGCTATCAAATAGCTTACCCTGGACAAAGGGCTGCTACAGCCATAGCATGGAGGGAGGTAGTGCAAGAAGGGGCTGAGAAATCAGTGCAATGGTAGCAAAAGGAAACCTGCAAGCCAGCATGGTATACAGGAGTATCTAGGACACAGTGAGTAACGCAGATACTTATATTCATCTTGTTGGCCAATAAAATCTGCACTAGCAGATACTCCATAGAAAACTGTTCCTTATTGCATGCTTCCTCTTCCCAATTCCTGAGCTTCCCTTCCTCTTTCCTCATCCCTGCAAGTTCCTCTTCCCCTTCTCCCCCACATCAATATCAGAGATCCCTACCCATAAACTCACAAACTAATACATTATACAGACACATAAGCAAGGTTGGACATCAACTTTATTTTTACTATTGTTATTCATTTACAAACATGTGATATTCTGTTTTATGCCAGGAATTGTGTCAAAGCGGATTAAAATTAATTTGAGGATTAACAAGCATATTAATGGAAATACATTAGTAATGCATGCCATTTTAATAAAAGAGAGTCCAGGGAGGTAACTTTGTTCTTTCTGGCAAAACACAATTACATTATTTTGTAGCCCCTGTCCTGGTCAGCTCTTGGCCTTGGAAGGTCACAGACCATATAAAATCCCGAGTTTCCTGCACTGGGGAAAAAAAAAACAAGCTTTTCAAGGCCCTTAGGGTTGTTCTTTATCCTGGAGCTCATCTGCACATCAGTCTAGTCACACACACAAATATCACTCTTCACTCTCAAAGCTATTGTTCAAAAGGTAAAATTTAAACTTATGTGTTAATTTCCATTCCTTTAGTCCGGCCAGACCATTCCAGAGAAGTGGGTTACATCCTCCTGCTAGCAGACAGAGAGATAAAAAGCTCAAAGCTGACTTTGCTCCCCCTATAAAGGTCTGATGTTGCCTTCGGCTCTTCAGTATCATATGGAAAATATAAGACATCCAAAGGCAATTGTTTTGGTTTCTAAATCACCATCATAACCAAAACCTGATACCTGAAAAACCTGAAAAAAAAAAAAAATTCACTCTGTAGTTATTGACCCAGAAATAAGAATCCCTACACCAAGCTCACAATTAGCCAGCTGCCTTCAGCATGGACATTTCTAATTTCTGGACTTATCAGACTGAGAGCCCTTGATCGCTGCAACTTCTCCGAGTAGGTTCGAGACTAGTCTGGCAGGACTAAAGGAAAGGATATTAACAGGCAAGTTTAAATTTCTCCTTCTTTATTGTCTATGCCAAAGCATTCCAGACAAGTGGGACTTACCAAAGCTCCACCAAAACTAGGCAGGAGGAAGCCACGATAGCTCTCAGGACTCCTGCATCCAAGACTTAACCTTCCAGCCTGCATATCCACACCAAAATGCTTTGAGCAGGAATGCAATGGATGCAGTCTTCTGGAAAGGCAGATTCTGACTCTGTCTGTGAGAACTTCTGTGCCCTGGTTGAGCAGGGTCACTGGCTCTCTGAGACCTGTAAACTCTTGCTGGAGCAGGTCCTCTACTTGATTACTCCTGAAATTCATGCCTTAAAAACCACTGTGCTTTAAACAGGATACATTAATAGAACAAACACCTATCTGAGAAAAACCATATCAAAGATAACCTACAATGGACTTGAGCTGGCCATCTTTGTCTCAGCCTACATCAACTTACATTTTCACTCTCATAAATGAAAATGAGAAATTACTACTTACCTGATAATTTCCTTTTCTTTAGAACAGACAGATGAATCCAGAAATTGTGGGTTATGCACCTCTGCAAGCAGATGGAGACTGAGCAAAGTTGACATCACAGTATATATAGCCCTAGCCTGCCAGTATTCTTTACAAAAACCAACTGTGGACAGATTAACTAAAATTTTATTAATAACAGATAACCATTCCAGTACTCAGCCAACAGAAAACACTGAGTTCATACAAAGAATGTATTAACACTAGTCTAGGGACTGGATTAACACTTACCAGTAACCCCTGGAACACATAGCCACATAGGAGGACCATAGCACAATCAGTCAGCAGCCAAGGGCGGGAAGCTGGATTCATCTATCTATACTAAAGAAAGGGAAATTATCAGGTAAATAGTAATTTCTCATTTCTTAGCATCCAGACAGATGAATCCAGAACCAGTGGGATATTCCCAAGTTACTCCCGAATAAGGCGGGAGTCTGCCCACGGTCCAGTCAAAACAGCACGTGCAAAGGCTGCATCTTCCCAGGCCTGCACATCCAGACGATAATACCTGGAAAAGGTGTATAAGAAGGACCACGTCACAGCTCGGCAAATGTCGACAGGAGACAACAATCTAACCTTCGCCCATGACACGGAATGAGCCCAAACCTGGCTGGGCAATGGCTACTCAGCATTCACATACACGGCCATGACTATCTCCTTAATCCGACGAGCTATTGTAGGCCGTGAAGCCAGCTCACCCTGTTTACTTTTACCGTGGAGAACAAACAGGCAATCCATCTTCCTGAGAGGTCTAGAAACCTCCAGATACCTTACGATATGTCTCTTAACATCCTAGGGTTGCAAAGGCGATATTCCTCTGCAACCCTCTCCCTATCCAGAGACGGCAGGAAATGGACTGATTCAAGTGACAATCCAAGACCACTTTTGGCAAAAAGGAAGGAACAGTACGTAGCTGTATTACCCCTGGAGTCACTGGAAGGAATGACTCCCAGCAAGACAAGGTCTGCAGCTCAGATATTCTACATGCAGAACAAATCACCACAATAAAGACCATTTTCAAGGTCAGAAACTGCAAGGAAAGGTCACACATCGGTCAAAATGTTGGGCCTGCTAAGAAATCCAAAACCAGATTAAGACTCCACAAGGGCATTGGTAACCACAAGGGAGGATGAATATGTTTCACTCCTTTCAAGAAACTGGCCACATCTGGATGAGCTGACAAGGGACCCAATTCACATGACTCCTGAAACAGGCAAGAGCCGCTACCTGTACCTTTAAGGAATTAAGGGCCTACCCTTTATTCAATCCATCCTGCAAAAATTCCAAAATGAGCAAGATCTTAGCCAAACGAGGAAGAAGCTCTCAGTCTTCATACCAAGCCTCAAATACTCACCAAACCTGCACATAGGCTAAGGAAGTGGAAAACATTCTCTGTGGGAATTATAAGCTTTGCCAGCAAGCCATTTCATCAGGGTTAAACACTAACTTCCCTTCTCCCTGACCTTTGCCTGAATAAAAGCATCACTTGTGCTTAAGCCTCTCTGCCTAGGAGAGGATACCTGACTTCATGTATTTCTCTGGCTTATAATTAACCCTGATAGCCTGAAAGAAGGGCTGGGTGTTCCCTAGTCAGAGGCAGGACAAAGTCAGGAGGTATAGAATTCAGCAGCCAATGAAATGATCCGTGCACACCCCCTGAGCCAAGCCAATAGTGTAGAGACTTGTCTGTTGCTATGGGGAAAGTAGCCAATCATGTAATGACACATCATCTGCCTTTGTATGAATGTACAATAAAAGAGGGCGCTGAGGTGTGCTCAAGTCCCTTTTTCCCTGCCTGCCATGAAAGCTGCCTGATGTGCCTCTTCATTACTGCTACATCTGGTGATCCCGCACGTGATGATAAACTCTCTGCTCATTCGGCTGGACATAGCTTAAGTGCGCACTGTTCAACAGATTTGCAAATCGTAAGTATATTTAAAGTACTTTTTAGTATATTTAAGTATTTTTTAGCAAGTTTGTTCCCCACATTCGTGAGCATGGGAAGTGATTTATCTGTACAGCAAAGGCTACATGCCAAGGAGCTGCAGAAAATAATCAATAATCATTATTTCATCACCAGAAGAAAAGAAAAAGCACAAGTCAGCCTGGGGGACTTAGAAAAATTAATAAGTGAAATAGTTTGCCGTTGCCCTTGGTATTCACAGGCGGGAACTCTGAATATCCAGGACTGGATTTTAATAGGCAATAGTCTTCATATGGCTCCCAGAGCTCCCATAAAGCAAATATTAATCTGGCAAAAATGTACAGAGGCCATAGAACACATAGGAAAAAAAGTTTCAAGGCAGCATTTCCAAACCATGTGCTTTTAGAAGCAGGCAGACTCAATCAGAATACCCTTCCCCCATCTTATGCTTAGTCTCCCTCAGAGACAGCAAATTCTTTGTATCAGCTCTCCATACCCACACCCAAGCCCATTCACACCTCTTTAGAAAAGCAACCCTTGAGAACAATTGAGCCACAACCTGGCCTGGGTGGGGTGATTAGCATTGAATTTCAGCAAAAACAGCAGAAAGAAAACCTTACAGAAAAAGAATTATTAGGACTTCAAGCTGTGGCTTCCTCTGCGTCCACCTCAGAGAGAAGGCCCCAGGAAACTGAAAACACTGAGGTCAGAAAAACTAGCCTCTCTCCATCTTGCCTGCAAGCCCTTCCCCCACCAACCACCGACTCCCTGTACCCCCATTTGCCATTGCCTGAGACAGTCATTAATTCTGCATCACCAATTTGTCCAGGTAAATTACCATCTCAAACCACTGCTCCCGGTAACAATTTATGTGCCGCGGTCAGCATGGGATTTCACCTAGAACATGGAAATCTCACAAGGGAGGAATTATTGAAAAGGATTCAAGCCTTTCCCATTACAGAAAGGAACAAAGAGCTGGGTGTGGCAGCAATAGAGTTGAGTGCCGCCCGGAGTGCCATGAGCAGTGGCTATGCCCCCAGGTCTTCAAAGAAATCAGCGTGTAAGACCTTGGGCCAGGCAGCTGCACTCCTGCGTTACAAGCAAAGAAAAAATCACTATGAAAAAAATGATTTAATGAGACAGTACAATGGCCTGTTACAAACCAGACTACACCTAGTGCTGGAGCAGACACAGCAAACTTGGAAAAATGGTTTCTGTTAGTCTTTGATATTCAGTTACAAAAAATCTGCATACTTTGAGAGTATTTTCCCCCACAAAGTGTATGCAGAGCCTTATGTTAAAACTGTACTGAAATTTGAATAATATACTGTGTAAATTATATGTGAAATGTTCACTTTTTGCAAAATTAATTTGGCTCACATTTAAAATGACTCCATTTCTCTGAGATTTAAGTTTATAAGCAATTGCTTGAATTGCCAGCGCACAGATTTTTATTGTAATTTTCCCTACAGGAGAAAGATAGAATCTGTCTGCAAGAAATCAGCAAATCCTCGCCAGCCATTGTTTCTGGTTGATGTTATCTAGATTGTTAAACAATGCTATCTTTCAGTTCCTATTGACTGAAGGATTAACTCCTTGGGTGCAGTTCTTTTCTTTTGAGAAACACTGCTCCTCCCCCCCTTTACTGTCTTTCTGTTAACTCTTGCTTGCCACTCATGGGGGAGGGAGAGAGAACTTTTGAAAAGAAAAAAAAAAAACTGGACTTAGTCCTGCAGTTTCTCTCTCTAGTTTCTATATGTTATAACTCAGCATTCCTGTACTAGCCCTTCCTCGTCTCACTCTCTTTCTGTTAATCTTTTTAATACTTTCAAACTTCCTTAATACTGAACTGAGATTACTGAATAGCGTGTTTAATTTCCTATTCTAATAATTATAAGAAGAAATTCTATTCTGATATTCCACATTGAAAGTAAGCTCAGAGTATTATTGATTGCAACCTGGAACAATAGTTGCAATCTATAAAGTAATGATGGGGTCTCCACTAGGAGGCGCTATGTTATTCTACCAGTTATATTATATTATTGTTTTAATAATTCTGTTGTATAATAGTTTTTATTTTTCAGGCCTACAGACCTTCTGTATTAAGGACACTTCAGTTTTATTTTCTTTTTCACAAAATTTATACAGAATTCTGAACCTTAAAAGTTTTACTGACAGAGGTTGCTACATCTAAAGCAATCCCTCCCAAGCCTTTTCTTGCAAATCCAAATTGATTTTATTAAATTGAATGATAGAATTGATTCTCCAAGGTTAAGAAAGTAAGAATTTCACTTTAATCCTTACCTTAATAAATTTTTGCTGTATGCCAGTTTTTGATATTTTCCAGATTTACAGCCTTCCCGCCATGAGAGATGTGAAGATGAACACTTTGCAGTTTATTTTAACATTTTTCTAACACCTTTTGACTTTTGATTTTTGATCCTTGATCTAATTTTGTTTTGATAACTTTTTGATAAGATTTTTAGCTCAAATTATGTGTTATCTGTTGTCTGTCTTGATGTCAAGAAGACTATGAATGAACATTTGCAGGATGAATGAATATGTGTCAGTCTTGTGTAACATATGTTTAATATAATGTCTGATATACTAGTCATTTGTGCTTCAGCCTACTACAATTGACTTTTCCTTTAAACGATTAATTTACATTTATGCTAATTTACTGAATGAAAATTGATCACTGCATAAAAACTTTCTTGATAATGGGGTTACCCTCTGTTCTGAAAACTAATAATGGCTCTATTTACTGCAGCCATTCCTTTACATGAATTTCGTCAATAATTGAACATTAAATACTTATTTGGCATCCCCTACAACACCACAGGGCAAGCCATTGTGGAGAGAGCCAACCATACCCTTAAGAGCTCTTGAAAACAAAAACAAAAAGGAGGGATTGCCCCTGGATTTTCCCCTAAGAAGGACTGGCTGAACAAGAACAAAGTATTGTTTACTTTAAATCATCTAAACATATCACATATAAGACCACAGCCATGAGTAATCATTATGGGACTAGGGTTAGTCACCCACAGCCATCAGTTTTGTATAGAATATTTAATGTCTGGTACGGTCCCGTTCCCTTAAAATGGGGAACGAGGATATGTTTCTCTGCTTGCTTCCACAGGTATCAAGCCATGGAGAGATGGAAAGGTGTCCAGGTCTACAGGACCCGATCACAAACTTCTCCCTGAGACTCCACAGCCCTCAGAAGGACAGAGACCGGACTCCTTGCAAAAAGCAGCACCACATGACCTGGGGACAGATCAAGGCCCTATCCAACCAATCTGCACAACTCTTAGAACAGCAAGGCCTTGAGAAAACTCCAGAGAACTTATTAGCCGCCTTTTCTTGCCTGAATGCCAACTCATTAACAATTGTGTTCTGCACCCTCATCTTTTGCCTTATTTCTCCAACTATGGCGATTTCAGAACAAGGACTCTGACAGGACAACATGTACATCCTCGATGCACAGAACTTTTCACACCTGTTGAATTGAACAGACTGTTGGATCTGCACACACATGCCAACCCAAGCCTGCGGAGAACTACTGACGCATGCTGTACCATTTAACCTTACAGTATGGACTAATTATCCTTTACAGAGAGGTTTTCATTAACTCTCCAGTTAATAATACCATACTACACATTGGTAGCCGTATTCAAGAGACTGCCGCTCTTTGTTGTTGGGACTATGATACAGGGGATGGGAAGGGGATTCAGGTGGGAAATATCCATATTGTAACCGAACTTTTGTATTAATCACTGAACACTTACATAATTATACCACATATATGTATGCAATTGGCAGATTTCAGGATGTGCAGTGGGAGACCCAAGCAGGTGCAGAAAGTATAGAGGGGACGAGGGATTTACCCTTTGTAGTTATATAGCCCAAATGATAACCAATGACATGTCCACTAATCTGTTAGGAAACATATGGATGTTATGTGGGCGTAGAGCATATATGCACATTCCCCCCAGATGGAGAGGCAGATGCACTCTAGGCTACATCCTCCCCTCATACTATGCAGTCAAAAATTTACCCAAAGCAAGGCTTCGTAACAAAGGGGAGGCGATAAATAATCCCATAGAAAAGTATACAGAAACTCAGATAGCTAGAAGCCTGTTTCCCCCAATGGGGACAGATATGAATTACAGAGACTTACACATCCTAGCTAACTGGACTACTGCCCTATTTAATCAGACAGTCCATGCATTAAAACTACTCACAACAGAAGTCTCTCAGATTAGAGAAGTAGCATTACAGAACAGCTATACCTTGGACACTATTTTAGCCTTAAAGGGTGGTGTTTGTGCATTAATTGGATCTCATTGCTGTGTGTACATATCAGTTTATAAAGCAAACCTCACACATACCATAGAGCAGATAGAAACCATGGATGCTGATGCACCACTTTCAGGCAGAATACCAACTTCTCCATGGGATTGGCTATGATCCTGACTCCCTGATATTTCTGGTCTCAAAAGGGTGATTTCTATTATAATGACCATAATTGTCTTAATTGTTTGCCTGTGATGCTGTATTCAGTGCATACCCAACCCTCATATCCATATTGAAACCTTGCTCTCAGCGTGGATACAAAGATGTCTTGTAAGATGCCTAATAGGGAATCCTGAGCCCTGCAGCGTTGGCACACCACGCTGCACCAGCTCTGGGTGATATGGAGATTCAGGAGCTCATCGGCAGCTGGCACACCACGCCAAATCAGCTTTCTTCCCTCCATATCCCCCTTTTTCCTATTTACAGCCCATACCAAGACATAACAGATTTCAGTAAGGGTCTAAAGCTTTATTGAGCTGCCTAAACAAAAACAGAAAGGGTGAGATGTGGGAATTATAAGCTTTGCCAGCAAGCCATTTCATCAGGGTTAAACACTAACTTCCCTTCTCCCTGACCTTTGCCTGAATAAAAGCATCACTTGTGCTTAAGCCTCTCTGCCTAGGAGAGGATACCTGACTTCATGTATTTCTCTGGCTTATAATTAACCCTGATAGCCTGAAAGAAGGGCTGGGTGTTCCCTAGTCAGAGGCAGGACAAAGTCAGGAGGTATAGAATTCAGCAGCCAATGAAATGATCCGTGCACACCCCCTGAGCCAAGCCAATAGTGTAGAGACTCGTCTGTTGCTATGGGGAAAGTAGCCAATCATGTAATGACACATCATCTGCCTTTGTATGAATGTACAATAAAAGAGGGCGCTGAGGTGTGCTCAAGTCCCTTTTTCCCTGCCTGCCATGAAAGCTGCCTGATGTGCCTCTTCATTACTGCTACATTCTCACTCATAGCAAGGCGGCAATCACCGCAGTAGAATATCCATGCTTCAGCAAGTTAGCCCTCTCAAGGACCATACCATAAGACAAAATCGAGTTGGATCTTCATGAAGAACAGGCCCCTGCTGTAACAGATCCCTGTGCGCCAGAGACTGGAGGGGGAGTCTACCAGGAGCCTTTTCCACATACCATGGTCTCCTGGACCAATCTGGTGCCACCAGAAGCACCATCCCTCTGTGACTCTCAACCCTCTGAACCTTCTGCCCAATATGCGCAATGGGGGAAAAGCATACAACAGCTTGTCCTTCAGCCATTCCTACGCAAGAGCATTGATGCCCAATGACTTTGGATCATTTCTGTGGCTGAACAATCGAGGAACCTTCGCATTTCAAAAAGTTGCCAGCAGGTGCAGAAACAGAAGGCCCCAGTGATCCACTATTAGCTTAAGTGCCTCGTTTGATAATACCCATTCTCCTGGATCCAGACTCTGCCTGCTGAGAAAGTCTGCTCTTACATTGTCTTTTCCTGAAATGTGCAAGACTGAGATCTCCTGTAGATGCACTTCCGCCCATTACATAAGTTGGTCTATTTCTTACAACACTTGCTGGTTCTTGGTTCCTCCCTGCCAACTGATGTAGGCCACTGTCATTACATTGTCCAACATTATTCAGACCGCTAGACCCCGCAATCTGTTGCCAAGCTGCAAGCACACCAACCAGACCGCCCAGGCTCCAGCTGATTAATGTTCCAGAGAGACTCTTCCTGACAATAAGCTTCCCAACTTTGGAGGCTCGCATCTGTCGTAAGTACTAGCCAGTCCAGTGAGCTTAGGGAAACCCCCTTTCTCAGATGATCCGCTTGTAACCACCATTGAAGTTGAGAGCAGACCTTCATCGGCAGGTGGAGCCAAATCAAATAGTACTGAGACTGTGGGCTCCAGCGAGATAGCAGGGACTGTTGAAGAGGACACATTGTGCCCTCACCCACAGCACCACTTCCAGGGTTGCTGCCATCAAGGAGAGCACCTGTAGATAGGACCACACTGTCGGGCGTATTGTGTTCATCAGACGCACCTGTGCCATGTTAAGCGCTAGGGCATTCTTTATGACGCTTATGTCCAGGGATACAAGAACACTTAGATTTTGGTAGAAAGCATAATTTTTTATTTATTAATATAAGTATTCTTGGGAGATGCTGATGCCATTTCTTTGACAAACTGACTACCAGCATCTCATTGTATACAGGAAATGATCCTTCTTTTATAGATAACATTCAATATTGTACAAGGGTAGAAGATTCTCGAGTGCGTGACTGCCTTAGAGAATAATTTACATAGGTTGTCATGTCAACAGCATGATAAAATCATCCCTAGCTACCCCTTTCTCCAAGGTGGGGCCCATTTACCATCACTCTCTAAATAGTCCTTTGTTCTGTTAGAATCCTGCTGGTCAGGGCAATTAACACATCTGAAGTTGTGTTTACAGATACTCCTGAGAATAGTGCCTCTTATTGTAACAGGAAAGTCTGAAGTTCCCGCCGTTGATTTCTGCTTTGTGTGACCCTATGATTAGGCATCACCTTATGGAGCCAGCTTGACTGCCTGCCCAGATGTCCTAGGAATTCTGCAAGTCATTCTCGATAAGTAAACTTAGAGTTCATGCAGCCAAGGCAGGCTAAGAAACCAGAGGATTCTGGGGCATTTTCCTTTCTCCGTGTTGGTTTTATGTTCAGACACACTCCTCAGCCAACAACTTCTGAATATGATCCTCCGGCAGGAAAACCCTACCCTACTTCATGATGAACCAAACACCGAGATGCTCTAGCAACTGAGATGGCTGAAGACTTCTCTTGGCCGGGTTCATTTATTTATTTATTTATTTATTTGTGGTTTTTATATACCGGACTTCGTAGAATAACATCAGTTCAGTTTACATTATAACTTCAAAATCAGCAAAACAGAGGCTTTACATAGAACTTATGGGATAACAGTGATAATATCTTCAAAATCAGCAAAACAGAGGCTTTACATAGAACTTATAGGAAAACAGTGATTAAAACTATACAATAAATGAGGCTTAAATCACCCAACCAAGCTCCTGCAACAAGGAGATCACCTTGCGCAACACCAGGAGACTACTCCAGAGACTTGGCCCGAATCAGTCAGTCGTCCAAGTACGAGCATATCTGAATCCCATCCTTTCTCAATTCTGCCCCCACCACCAACCATAATCTTGGAAAAGTTCTGGGCACGGTGGCCAGACCAAAAGACAGTGCTCGAAAATGGATGGGAATATACAGATATGCCTCAGACAGATCCAGGGAGGTCAGAAATTCCCCCACCTGCACGACCATTGTCACTGAGTGCATGGTTTCTGTGTTTAAATGAGTCACCTGCAAATGGTGGTTGTTCTAGGTTGTTCTTGGGCACAATAAAATAAATGGAATATCGGCCTGTATTTTCTTGAGATGTGGGCACTGGAACCACAGCCCTTAGACTGAGGAGCCTTGACACTGCCTGTCTGTTCTGTGGGGAGTGGCTGAGAGACACCATGAACACGTCCTGAGGAACACTGTGGAACTCTAGCGCCTATCCATCTCGTATCACCTCCAAGACCCACTGGTCTGACGTGATTTCAACCCAACTCTGATAAAAGAGAGAGAGGCAATCTCCTATCTCCTGTTCCTGGGGGTGGGTTGGCACAACTTCATTGGGAGGCTTGGGGGCTCCACTACCAGAGCCTGCATTTCATCTGGGCTGTCTGGGATGAAAGGACTGAGACCTACCGTAAGGTCGAGACCACTGAAAGGTTGAAAACGCTTGGATTCCCTAGCATGCATCTGTTTCTTATTCTCCAGCAACCGAGGAACCAGGGACTCACCCCACTTATTGGCCATTTCTCCAACTCACTCCCAAACAAGAGCAAGCCTTTAAAGGGCAACTTCATAAGGTTAGCCTTGGAGGTTGCATCGGCCGAATAATTTCTCAGCCATAACTACCGCCTGGCCACTATTACTGAAGCCACCCCTCTGGGTGAGGTGCAGACCAAATCACAGCCCAAATCTGCCAAAAAGGTGGCTGCTGTCTCCATTACTACCCTGGAATTCACACCAGAATCATCAACCTCCTGAGAGAGAAGTAAACAGGGGCAAGCCACCAGGGAACAACAATAAGCTATCTGCAAATCATTGCCACTGCTTCAAAGGCTTGCTTAAGGATGGCTTCAATCCTTCTATTGTGAGCATTCTTCAAGGCCACTCCTTCCTCCATGGGGATAGTTGTCTTGGAGACGGCACATACATAAGCACTTCCTCTTTCGGAAAACGCAACTGCTTTCTCGCCACTGGATCCAAGGGGTACAGGCCTTCTAAGACTTATCCCCCTTTGAAATTAGCCTCCGGGGTGCCCAACTCAAGATCAATCAATTCTTGAATGGCCTCCATAACAAGGCATGGATTCAGCCCCAGGAACTCCCAACATCATTAATGTCTGGGAAATCTGAGCCAGTAACTCATCTCTATGAAAGAACCGCAACACAGTCCTATACGGTTCCAATCCCGGAGGAATTTCCCCAACCTCCAGGTTTTAAGGATCAGCTTCATCATCCATGCCATTCAGGTCCCTATCGGGAAGCACGGGTGCCAATCTAGGTGTACTTCAACGCTTAACCACAGCACCAGGAGTTGGTGAGATCACAATCTGTGACTCTGACCTGGGAAGATTGGTCGGAGCTGCCAAATCTAATAAATAAAAGTCTATTTCTGAGGAGAATACACGTTGTCTTTTTCATGACTTAGGATCACAAGTAAGGTGGGAGGGCAGCTGGCAGTGTCTTGTAGCAGACAGATCCCTGCACCCCTAAACCTGCCTACAGTAAGACAGAGACTGGTCAGGGAAGTGACTGGTGTTTGTGAGGAAGAGAGTCTTGTCAGGGAGGTTACTGGTGTGTGTGAGACAGAGACTGGTCATGGGATGTAATTGTTGACTGTGTTTGAGTGACTGGTTGTGGTCCCTAAGGAAGAGGACCATGAGGACAGAGCTTCAGCAGGCACTGTTGCTTCTGGTGTGTGCTTTTGGCCTGCAAGGGAAAGGAGTAGGAGAGTTGCTGGAGAGGGTAAGTAAAGGTTGCATTTTAAGTTTATTTTTCCTGATTGACTGCCATTTTAATTATTGAGTATTATGTGATGTCTGTTTTGAAATATTTTATTGATATTTGGAGAATTTTAAATAATTGTTATGCGTTTTTAATTGTTGGATGTTATTCTGTTCATCAGCTGCTTTGTAAGCTTTATTTGTATAGCTTTACAACTATTTCTGTGTGGGGATCTATAGCAGCTTGGCTTGTTCTGTTTTCCTAATAGGAGGTGTATTGGTGTTTAGGGCCTGGTTTAATATTTGTAGTGTTGCCTTTTCATATATAGGGTTGTTACTATTTGAGTACATTCCATAATGCAGGTGTAACTTTGTGCGGGTTAGTTTGTGTGCGTTATTGCAAATCCTAAGAGTCTGTTAGGTGCTATATTTCTCTTTCCATTTCTCCAGGTTTGTACTGCATGCAGAGTGGCTTTTTTGGTTTTCCATTCCAGTTTCTGTCTCCACATTTATAATTTGTGGTTTTTCTGTTCTTGGTGAAGGTCCGTTCTGGGTGTGTGACCAAAGTGAGGTATTTTACTAGCATGTAGGTATCTCTATCAATCTTATTTGTTGTATTTTCTTAACAGGACATGCATTAGTGGTGAATTACTGTCTTTTCATAAGAAGGACTATTGTGCCTGGTAGTAGAGGGAGTTTGTTTTGCTTTTACCGAGATGTCACCAGAATATCTTGTTTGTATGGTGAGTTGTACTGGTAATGCCCTACTTTTGCTCTGCACCCATTGTTGGGGGTCGAGGGGGTTCCCATGGATGCAGAATGCATGTTTACATTTAGCCCCGTGACGGTCACATGTTCAGTGTGTCACGCATGTGAGAACCATCTGTCAGGTGTGTCCCGGCCAAAAAAAGGTTGAGAACCACTGGTCTAAGCTTCCAGTGGGAACACACAGCACAGCAAGGATGCCAGTCATGATTGTACCAGGATATCTGAAGCCTCCCCACCCCCACCCTGCCCAGGATGCAAGATTTAGGCTTTGGAAAGTCCCATAGTGTCCGAAATACCGAAGTGGTCAGAGATGCAGAAGCATCCGTAACATTACTGGCAAGTCCCTCACGTCGCCTGATGGCCGTTCTGTACCTGCACGGAACCTTTACCTGAAAGGTCTTGGCACCTAAAGGCCCCATTGTGGGCTCTGCTCTTCTCCGAAATTAAGGCTGACCTTCAGTCCTGCGGTGGGGCGGATGCTTTACACCTCTGACTCCTCACCTCGTGTGTGGTTTATGCACCTGCAAGTTGCCAAGAACTCCATGACCTATATGCGTGGCAATGTTCCACTATTGACCTGGACCCTATGTAACTGGTGTGCAAGTCTTGTCAGAGCTCAGAACGGCTCAGGGCCTAGCTGCTTCTCCTTTGTATACAAAGCTCTGGTAATAAACTGAGACTCATTGGGACTCCTCAGCGTGGACCGTGTCTTGCAGCAAAGGAAGGGAAAGCAGCCCCTGGGGTCCTGAGCCCTGAACTGGGCAGGATCATGACAGTTTTGGGGGCATTGGCTGAGAAGAGACGCAGAAGTCAGTGTGATCCAGGTGAGAGCTTATTTTTATTTTCGTCCCTTCCATCTGGTTTTTACTGCGTTGCTTCTCTGTCCCTTCCGACAAAGCTGCTTTCCCCTGCAACAAGGCTCAGCTGGTAAGATTTCTTCTGGGGTTATAACTTCCTGTGTTTTTCTTTTTTTTTTTTAACTGTTTATTTAGAATTACACAGGTGTACACAATAAAGGATTAATTCAACAAAATATTGTTACATACAGAGACAGTAAGATTTGTACAGCAAATGTGAACCAGAGTACCTGGGTTTTTCATGTTCATGAGAGTTGATTTCTTGACTTAGAGCTCCATCTAGTGGTTTTCGAACTGATACCTTTTGGTTTAATTATTGTATTAGAAATCTTTTTGGTTATAACTGTCTTACTGATGGCCTTAGCCTATCTCATAGAAACGACGGCAGAAGAAGACCAAACGGCCCATCCAGTCTGCCAGCAAGCTTTCACACTTGGTTTTTTTTTTCCTCATACTTATCTGTTACTCTTGGCCCTTAGTAACCTTATGGTTCTATTTCCCTTCCACCCCCACCATTAATGTAGAGAGCAGTGCTGGAGCTGCATCTAAGTGAAGTATCTAGCTTAATTGGTTAGGGGTAGTAATCACCACAATAAGCAAGCTACTCCCACTACTTGGCGTGTTTGACTCTGGTCAGTTAATCATCTGCCTGTTCTATTCTCCCTTACAGAACCGCTGAGACAGTTTTGACATTTGGCTTGGAGCTGGACTCTTTGCCAAGGAATAGATTTTGAGGTTAGACTTGGTAATTGGGATTTTTTTCTTCCAGTTGGACCTCATTGGAAATCCCAGGTTTTAGTTCTGGTTGAACCTGAATGAGTTAAAGTACCGGTTGGACTGGGACTGATAGTGGTGCACCCTTTTTTTACTGCATGCAGATTAAGGAGAATAGGAGGTAATAATTTGATCATTCCGATCGTGCCCTTTTGAGTTGTTGAATGTGATACTCATCAGATGTGATTGCTGAGTTGTTTTAAAGATGGGGGCAGTTCTTCTGTCACTGTTCCTCCTTCAGACACGCTAGCTAGATACATATATGACCATTATAACTATATTAATGTTACATATTTTAAAAAATGGCATCACTATACTAGAAATAATCCTGGTTTCCAAGTTCCACTAGATGGCAGCTATGTATCAAATTAATTCATTTGTGACTAGAAGGGAGAAAGTTTTATAAGTGCAAAAAGATATATAAGATTTAGAAAGCAGGGCAAGGTCTTTTGGTATGTCCAAAAATGGTTACATTTTCTTTTTGTCGCTTTCTGCCTTTTTTTCCCCAAGTTCCCCTAATTCTGATACCTCACTGCAAAAAGATTTTTTACAGATAATGTCGACTTTTGTTTGACTAATCATGAAGTATAAGGTAGATAAAGAGAATGTGCATTATTCACAGTTAAATTTACCTAATGACATTTAAAGGAAAGATAGGAAATGGATACCTCTGTTAAGTTATTTATGGACGAGCACAATCAGAAAAAAAAATTAATTTGGTACGAAGGTGCTGTAAATACAGAATATGTTCCCCCTTTCGTCTCCCATTCCTCCAGCAGCTCCAAGAGCAGAAAAGTTTTTATTTAGGCCAATTAGCTTTTGCGTTGTTTCACTTTTTGTAACAGATTTATATGCTTATTTTTTAATTTTTCCTGATTTTTCTTTTTCGGGGGGGAATTCTCCTGTTGGTTCATGTTTTATATTTTCTGAATGACCGAATCTCTGGGAATATTGTCATGTGCTGTTTATGTATTTTCTGTTCATGCATTTGTTCTGTGAACGATGAAATATGAAAAGAGGAAATGAATAAATAACAGGGATTAGAGCATTCTATTTTTTTCACAGGCTATTCAGTCTGCTCTATGAGACCTACAGTTTTCTCATGACTCAGTATTATCTCATCTTCTTTTTACCTTCCAGAGCCCTCTGCCTGGCACTTTGTACCTTCTTTGTCAGATACCTCAAGAGGTGATGTGCTGCAGCAGGACAGTGGGGGTCAATATGACGAAGCTTGACGAACACCCACCACATCGAATCGAATATCGGCATAGAAAATAAATAAATAAATAAGACTGGAATCACAAGAGACAGTGAGGCCCCTGAGTCTGATAAGGTGGAGATACCTTCCCATGCTGAATTTCTGACCTGGTTTCGCAAAATGAGAGCTGATATGCTTGTAAAAAAGGATTTGTTAGAGACTGTCAAAGTTGTGAAGTGACCTGATGGATATCGGGAGGAGAGTGGAAGGGCTACCAAAATGATAAGGGGAGTGGACAACTCCTCTATGAGGAAAGACTAAAGAGGTTAGGACTTTTCAGCTTGGAGAAGAGACGACTGAGGGGGGATATGATAGAGGTGTTTAAAATCATGAGAGGTCTAGAACGGGTAGATGTGAATCGGTTATTTACTCTTTCAGATAATAGAAAGACTAGGGGGCACTCCATGAAGTTAGCATGGGGCACATTTAAAACTAATCGGAGAAAGTTTTTTTTTACTCAACGCACAATTAAACTCTGGAATTTGTTGCCAGAGGATATGGTTAGTGCAGTTAGTATAGCTGTGTTTAAAAAAGGATTGGATAAGTTCTTGGAGGAGAAGTCCTTTACCTGCTATTAAGTTCACTTAGAGAATAGCCACTGCCATTAGCAATGGTTACATGGAATAGACTTAGTTTTTGGGTACTTGCCAGGTTCTTGTGGCCTGGATTGGCCACTGTTGGAAACAGGATGCTGGGCTTGATGGACCCTTGGTCTGACCCAGTATGGCATTTTCTTATGTTCTTATGTTCTTAAGAGCAGGCCTTGGTGGTGGTGCAAGTCCAGAAGTCCCAAGAGGAGCTGGAGAAAACTAATGTGGAGATCCTGGATAAATTGGAGGACCCTGAGACTAGATCAAGGCGTTGCAACTTGAGTATGGACTGTGCACGTGTGGTTAGAAATATAAGAAAAGCAATTCTGGCTGCTTGGTCAAGCCTTAAAAATGAGCAAGGCATAGTGATCGATAGGGCGCACAGATCTTTGAGGGGGCCTCAGAAAAACACCCAACAGGATATAATTGCCCGCTTTCACAATTTTCCCCATCAAAGAAACAATTCTTACACAGCTTGGAAAATGGGACCCTGAACTGGGATGGCTACACTGTGGAGTTATAGAATGACTTGTCCTCTATGATTGCTCATAAACGGAAGGAGCTGAAAGCTATAACTGCCATACTGTTAGGATAGTGGATCCTTGGTCCGGGACGAGGAATGACACCCACCAGTAGCGCCTAGGTGTGCTCTTCTCCGGAAGGTGGAATGTACTGCAGCACAATCCAGCAAGGGGTCTCAAGGTAGGCGGCAAGCAACACAGTCCGAGTTCCAGGCAAGGGTCCAAGGCAGGCGGCAGACAACACAGTCTGAGTTCCAGGCAAGGGTCCAAGGCAGGTGGCAGACAACGCAGTCCGGGTTCCAGGCAAGGGTCCAAGGCAGGCGGCAGAACAACACAGTCCGGGTTCCAATCCGAGTCAAGCCAGAAGACAGAGAAATCCAAACCACAGGTCGGGGCAGGCAGTGAACGGCGAAGTCCAAATCCAGGCAAAGGTCCAATACAGGCGGCGAGCAGCAAGGTCCAATCCAATCCGAGTCAAGCCAGAAGACAGGAAAACCAGAAGAACAGCAGACTACCATTGGAACCTGTTTCAAAGGTGTCTTCCATTCTTCAGAGGGAGTTTAAATCCCCCTGGCTGATGATGTCATCTTCCGGGGCCGGCCTGGTCTTGGCGTCACGGCCCCTTTAAGAGGCGGGGCTTGCTGCGTCTTTACCGACGCTGCTCCCCGACGTCCGGAGGGAGTCGCTCCGCGGCCCGTGCGCTGCTGCCCGCCACGATCGGGACCCTGCGCCGGCAAAGTGGAGGAGGTAGGGGGCTCTGGCCGCGGGTAAGCGCGGCCGGGACCCACAACACATACTGTGGAAAATATATCAAATACCCATGGCTGTTTCCCTTTTCCCTAATGTTCAGTGTCAGCAGGGTTACAGCCTTGCATGGATGTGAGCCCTTGGGGCTGTGGTGTGGTTGATGCAGCCTACTAGGCCCACGCTGACAGCAGTTGGATTCGCTCTTACTAGGATCGGAGCTGGAGCTTCACTGATACCAGCCCCATTCCCTGCAGATTGAGCCCTTGGATTCCAGGGGCCAGCAAGGCTTAGGCGAAAGTCCCATAAACAGCAGTCTGATGAAGTCAAGTTTTGAGCAGAGGTCAGCGATGACAGCAAGCAATGGTACCCAGGACCAGGCCAAGGTCAGGGCAGGCAGCGAGCAAACAGTATCCGGATCCAAGCGAAGGTCAGGTCAGGCAGCAGTCCAGAAGATTATTCAGTATCCATAGCAGAGGTCAAAACCAGGAATCAGGCAGAGGCAGACAGACAAGACAAGGGCCAGGGGACCAAGACACAGGCAGGGCGGACAGGGAAAGGTAACAGAGGCAAGGCAAGACAGGACAACAAGGAGGCAAGACAAGGCAAAATGCATAGAGACAAGTAGCAACACGCACTGCAATGCAGTTGCTGAGGTGCCAGCTGTGGTCTCAGCAATGCTCAAATAGGGCCAGTGTGTGACATCATCATAGGATGCCATGCAGCTTTTCCCGCTGCGGGCCTTTGAACCTTTAGTGTGCACGTCTAAGGAGGCCCAGGAGAAGGAGGAAGCATAACGGCATCCCTGCTGCAAAAAGGAGTCAGTGCTGGGGTGAGTGAGGACGTCCGTGGGTCCATCCCGAGGACAGCCAAACATTACACATCCAAAGTCAAGACAATCAAAGTGGTGAAACTATCACGAGCTGCTGATATAAATGTGTAGTTATCTACGGCATCTAAGTCAGGACCTTCCAGGAGAGAATATCCCAGATGGCAGAGGGTGAAGAAAGAAGGCTTCAGAGGAATTCTGGAGTGTCAGTTTCATTCAGGGACACCAACACTTCAGCTTGCCTGATAGCAGCATAATGGACTTTCTGCTATGAACATCAATCTGCAGATTTTTGAAGATTCTTCAGATTTCTATATTGGGGCCTTCCTAGTTTAGGCCTACTGTGACTTGTGGACCTTGAATTTTGTAGCTTTCTATTTTTTGTTTTGCTCATAACGTTTTGGTGATTGTTTTATTATCTATTTATACAGTTTGTAGTGGAGTTCACGGTTGCGATACCATTCCTCATGAAGGTGAAGATCTGTACTGGAGGCGGCAGATGGGGTAGGGAAGGGAGAGAGGTTGGACTGTATGGAATATGGTCTGGGGTGCTTGGTGGTATTTGTGTGATTGGGGTTGTTCAAGGCTTGGGGAGGGAACTAATTAGTCTATTTCTATTATTGTGGCTGCATTCATTTTCAGTAACCCAAGCTTAATTTGATCTTAAAGCCCCTCTAGGAAGCCTCATTTGTGTAGAGGAGAAGAGAGCCAGTTCTACAAGCTGTTACTCTGATTGTTTCATTAGCGGAAAGGGTAAGAGACAGGAACTCCACCATGCTTGGAGGTCACCTGCTGCAATAATAACTCTATAGCAAACTGAAGCTGTGTGGATTCTACCATGCCAGAGTGTAAATCTATAGCCCCCTCATGGAACTTCTCCTTTCACCTGCTGGTGGAAAGAGAGTGGTAAAGAGCCTGGCATGCTTTACTTATTTATATCATTATCTTTTTTTTTTTTTTTTTTTGCTCAAAGCAGCAGTAAAACAGCTGCTAATCCTTCCAGAATGGGCACACTGACCAGGTCCTATTCCATGTGCACCATACTGCTGTCGTACCCATAGTGTTTGAACTGGGGAACCCATCCACATTTGCTTGTGGCAGGGTGCCGACCTTCTGCGGCTCACTCCCTCCTCTTCCTGCTCACAAGACAGGCAGAATGCACTGACTGACATGCTGAGCCACGGTTACTTACCTGTGGTGCCTCACCTGTACCCCATAGAAAAAACAGAAGCCAGTGGAGAGAGGGAGGAAGGAAGGTGATCACCTCCAACCCCAACAGAGTCCAAATCTGGCATAGTATTCTAGGAGCAACAACAGCAGGGGAAATGCAGTTAATTTAATAAGTCCCCACAGCTTCAGAATTATTTCATGAAATATGCACTTTTTATTTCATTAGCGGCAACTCCATTGCTTAGAGAGGCACAGTTTTAAGCAGGGTCCCCTGACATGGACCCGTGTTTCGCCAAACATGGCTGCATCGGGAGGGACTTTAAAACGGGGTTCATCAGCTATAACACAAAGAGAAATTAACAAAATAGTAAAGGGGACTCTTAATAAAAGGATCCAATATTAAACAACATACATTAAAAATAACAGCACACATACCTTTTCAACGCTGTGCATTCATTTGATTCGCAAGGAGAGCAGGCAGTGCCGGCAAGATTCGGTGTTTAAAGGCACCAGAAAATGGCGCCAAAAAATGTGGCCAATCACAGCGCATCAGAATAACATACAACCAATGGAAAGGCAGATATGGGATATACAGGAGAAACAGAGATTAATGCACTCGCGCTAAAACAATTACATACAACAAGTAGAAAATACAGTAAGAATGGAATTAACCCCGCTTTTGCTAAAGCCTCGAGATGGCACAATATGTGAAGAAATTATATATCAACATTACATACCGATAGAAGGGAAATGTGAGAAATACAGAGGAGATATGTAGAAAAAACATGGTCTAATATACTTCTACTGGACAATTACATGTGGCTAATAAAAGAATTTAAATAGAGGATACAATAAGATAAACCACACTTTGTACTAAAGCATCGAGGTGTCAGAATATAAAAGGAAGTTTTATTACAGAAAAAAGTGCCACTCAATCTCACAGTTCAGTCCGTGGGGAGCCAAGCTATTCAATTTAAAAATCCACTTCTGTTCCCGGCGAATCAAAATTTCAGAAAAATTACCACCCCAGGGCACAACATCGATAACAAAAAACCTTAACTCACTTTCAACATGGCCTAACGTAATCCAGTGAGATACCAGGGGGGGGGGCCGTCTCTCGACTATTTCTGATGTTGGAACGGTGTTCTATGATTCGGGTCCGGATCGGACGGGAGGTTTTCCCTACATACAGTTTAGAACAAGGGCATAAAATGACATAAATGACTCCCTGAGTCTGACATGCAGAGGTAAATTCTAATCTGAATTTAGCACGAGAAGTGGGATGTTCAAAAGTAGACATTGGGACTGAAAGAGGGCAAATTGAGCAGTGCCCACAAAGGCCATTCAGAAGTAGACTGCAACCAGTCATCGAAGTGTGAATGAATCAGAATATCCCCTCAAATTTCGACCCCTACAGAATGAAAAATGGATAGGGACATCAAATATTCTGGAAGTGGATAATATTGGCCAATAGTGTCTAATAATTGAGGTCACATTATGTATATGGGTTGAGTAAGGCAAGATGCAATTAATACATTCATCAGACGATCTATTTTGTGGCAAAAACAAATAATCATGATTTGCATATAATGCACGCTTAAAAGCTCTATGAAGAATGCGTCGAGGGTACCCTCTCACCTGAAAACTTAGTAGCATCTGCTTAGCTTCACTAATGAAATCCACTTGGGAGGAGTAGAGCCGTCTCAGTCTTAATAGCTGACCTGCTGGGATATTAGTCCTTAAGGCGATGGGATGATGACTATCGAACCTTAATAAAGTATTACGGTCAGTATCTTTACGGAAAATAGATGTTTGGAAATTGCCATTTATTAAAGATACAGATAAGTCCAAAAAGGCTACAGTCCTAGCGTCAATTGAAAAATTAAATTGGAGGTGTTCATTACAGTGGTTTAGCCAATCCAAGAAAACAAAAAATTGAATGTCAGTCCCTGTCCATACCAGAAAGATGTCATCAATATATCTATCAGATTCAATAGAGTAGGACTTAAAATTATGGACGAAAAGTATTGGGAATGAACCAGTAGTAAAAAATAACCCAGTGCTCTTCACCTTAAACAGGAAATTATAGACGCTGCACAGCTAACAAATATCAGAGATGACCATCATACTAGGCTTCCTCGTAAGGGCTTTCGCCTATTCAACTCGGCCTTATAAATAATCATAGGTCATATTGATGAAACTAATTTTTTTAAATATTTTTTCTTATGCAATTAAAACTCGCAAAATCATAGGCTGTGTTCAGCCCAAAATCGTATTATGCTTTGTGCAAATCCATCATTAAAAATTTCAACTTATCTTGAACACTTCGATGTGTGAATGAAAATTATCAGTCTTAAGCCATAACGATAATCGCAGTGCTGAAGAGCACTGGGTTATTTTTTACTATCAATATATCTATACCAGGAGAAAATGAATGGGGCCCAAGTGGATGGATAAATATATTCATCCTCAAATTTACTAACATAAAGGCATGCTAAGCTTGGTGCCATTGTGGCCCCCATTGCTGTGCCCTTAATTTGTTGGTAAATGGTTGTTTGAAACTGAAAATAATTTTTAGTCAAGGCAAAGCGTGCGAGGGTTAACAAAAAAGAGGTTGAAATGCGAACTGGTCCAGGATGGGTATTCAATATCTCCTCAATCAAATTCAATGCCTCCTGCTGAGGTATATTGGAATAAAGTGAAACAAAGTCAAGTGTCACTAAAAAATAGTTCGAATCATGGGGAACTGACATTATTCAAAATAGTGTTGAAGTGATTGGTGTCTTTGACAAAGGAACGGCTCTTGCATACTAAAGGTTTAAGAAACATATCAACAAATTGTGATAATGGTTCTAGAACCGAACCGATGCCAGGGACAATGTATGTTGTTTAATATTGGATCCTTTTATTAAGAGTCCTCTTTATTATTTAGTTAATTTCTCTTCGTGTTATAGCTGATGAACCCCGTTTTAAAGTCCCTCCTGATGCAACCGTATTTGGCGAAACACGGGTCCGTGTCGGGGGACCCTGCTTAAAACTGTGCCTCTCTAAGCAATGGAGTTGCCGCTAATGAAATAAAAAGTGCATATTTCATGAAATAATTCTGAAGCTGTGGGGACTTATTGAATTAACTGCATTTCCCCTGCTGCTGTTACTGAATACTTGAAGTGCAGTTTCCTGCTCCTGCATTTGTGCTGTAGTATTATAGGAGACCAGAAGGCAATTCAGGGAAAGGCTTACAGTACAGCATCTTTTTATCTCCTCCTTTTTAGGCTCCAGCTTAAGGATGTGAATTTGTTTACAATGAATGGGCATTCTGAAATGAATTGGGTCTAATTTGTTTCTTTCAGGGATCCCCAAATTAAATGAATCCTATTTGTTTCATCCATTTTTTGCCTTGTGATGACTGGCTTAGGAGTGAGTCCTTGTTGCTGTGGCATAGTTGATTCAGCCTCGTAGACGAACCATGAGGCCTACGCCGACAGCTGGCAAACGCGACCTGAAGCAGGACGAATTGGAGCGTCACCTATACCAGCCGCCTCCTTCGCAGGTTGAGACCTTAGGTTCTGGTGGCTGGTTGGACTTAGGTGGGTCCTTAACGGCAGTAGAAAGAGCAAGAATCCAAGGGCACTTCGGGATTAGGCAGGCAGCAGACCAGAGATACCAGGAACAGGCCAAGGATCTGGACAGGTGGCAAGCAAGCGAAGGCAGGTACAAGGCAAGAGGTCAGTTCCAAGTAGCAGGCAATCATGGTCAGGTCCAAAGCAAGAGGTCATTACCAGGAGATCATGCCATGGATGGACAAAACCACATAAGAGACAATGGTCGAGAAGGTTGGGCAAGGCAAGGCTAGAGCACAGGAACAATCAGAACAAAGGAGCAACATGCACTGCTCTAGGCAGGAGATTCATTGCTGACCGGTTTGCTGCTCCTTGGAAGGGGCCTTAAGTAGACAGGAGTCTGTGATGTCATCTGAGGGCACCATCTCTGAGTTCCCGCTGAGGACCCTTTAAAAATGGACTAATTGGGCATTCGCATGCCTAATGAAGTCAAGGGGAGCTGTGCAGAGTGGTGTTCGCAGTGCAAGGTGGTGTTCTGGTTGCAAAATAGGTCCGGTAGTGTTGGGGATGAGTGAGGTGGCTAGTGGGGCTATCCCATAAGCTGCCAAAAATAACCAACCCCCATTCATTTCTATGGCCAATAAAGCCTATAGATCAGGGGTGGGCAATTCCGGTCCTCGAGGGCTGCAAACCAGTCGGGTTTTCAGGATATCCTTAATAAATATGCATGAGAGAGACCTGCATACACACTGCCTCAGTTGTATGCAAATCTATTTCATGCATATTCATTAGGGGTATCCTGAAAACCCGACTGGTTTGCAGCCCTTGAGGACCGGACTTGCCCACCCCTGCTATAGAGAATAACAGATGCAATACAGAGTTTTGAATTGTTACACAGTATAGTAATTAGCAGCTAGCTCAGTGAGTCATGTATGCCTTGTCACACCTTGGCAGGACATGTTGTTAAGGAGATGTATCGCAGTGAAGCATTTTTCTAAACCAACCTATCAGTGCTCTGTGGATCCAGGAACACTGTTCGTGAAGACTGAGCATGTTTGAGATGTACTGTGCTAAATGTGCATTCCTTCTGAGGTCATAGTTATATGTGTCTGCTGCTGGATGCGTAGCTGCCTTACTGCTGGTACCCCCATAGGGGAATTGCTGTCTCATGCTAGCTACCATACTCCATGGGGGACTTGATAGCACATGCCTATCTGCCATGACCCTTATTCCACTATAGGGGACTTGCTGGTTATAGAAACATAGTAACATAGAAATGACAGCAGAAGAAGACCAAACGGCCCATCCAGTCTGCCCAGCAAGCTTCACACTTTTTTTTCTTCTCATACTTATCTGTTTCTCTTGGCTCCTAGTAACCTTTTGGTTCTATTTCCCTTCCACCCACACCATTAATATAGAGAGCAGTATTGGAACTGCATCTAAGTGAAATATCTAGCTTAATTAGTTAGGGGTAGTAACCGCCACAATAAGCAAGCTACACTCATGCTTATTTGTTTAACCAGACTATGTAATTCAGTCCTTGTTGGTTTTTCTCTGTATATAGCTCCACTTTTCTTCATTCCCCCTGCCGTTGAATCAGAGAGCTATGCTGGATATGTGTGAAGTATCGGTCTTCCTCCCCTGCCATTGAAGCAGAGAGCTATGCTGGATATGGATTGAAAGTGAAGAAGTATCTGTCTTCCTCCCCTGCCGTTGATGCAGAGAGCTATGCTGTATATGCATGAAGTATCGGTCTTCCTCCCCTGCCATTGAAGCAGAGAGCTATGCTGGATATGGATTGAAAGTGAAGAAGTATCTGTCTTCCTCCCCTGCCGTTGAAGCAGAGAGCTATGCTGGATATGCATTGAAAGTGAAGTATCTGTCTTCCTCCCCTGCCGTTGAAGCAGAGAGCTATGCTGGATATGCATTGAAAGTGAAGTATCGGTCTTCCTCCCCTGCCGTTGAAGCAGAGAGCTATGCTGGATATGCATTGAAAGTGAAGTATCTGTCTTCCTCCCCTGCCGTTGAAGCAGAGAGATATGCTGGATATGCACTGAAAGTGAAGTATCTGTCTTCCTCCCCTGCCGTTGAAGCAGAGAGCTATGCTGGATATGCACTGAAAGTGAAGTATTGATCTTCCTCCCCTGCCGTTGAAGCAGAGAGCTATGCTGGATATGCATTGAAAGTGAAGTATCGGTCTTCCTCCCCTGCCGTTGAAGCAGAGAGCTATGCTGGATATGCATTGAAAGTGAAGTATCTGTCTTCCTCCCCTGCCGTTGAAGCAGAGAGATATGCTGGATATGCATTGAAAGTGAAGTATCTGTCTTCCTCCCCTGCCGTTGAAGCAGAGAGCTTCGAATTCATTCGGATTTCCACTCCCCATATGCATGACTCTGCACTTCTTGGCATTGAATCTCAGCTGCCATATCTTCGACCACTCTTCCAGCTTCCTTAAATCCCGTCTCATTCTCTCCACGCCTTCCGGCGTGTCCACTCTGTTGCAGATCTTAGTGTCATCCGCAAAAAGACAAACCTCACCTTCTATCCCGTCCGCAATGTCGCTCACAAAGATATTGAACAGGACCGGTCCCAACACCGTTCCTTGCGGTACACCGCTTAAAACCGCTCTCTCTTCAGAGAGAGTTCCATTTACCATCACACATTGTCTTCTGTCCGTCAACCAGTTTGCAATCCAGGCCACTACTTCGGCACTCACTCCTAAGCTTCTCATTTTATTCACCAGTCTCCTATGTGGGACCGTATCAAAAGCTTTGCTGAAATCCAAGTAGATGACATCGAGTGCTCTTCCTCGATCCAATTCCTTGGTAACCCAGTCAAAAAAGTCAATCAGATATGTCTGACAGGATCTTCCCCTGGTGAATCCATGCTGCCTCTGGTCCAGCAATTCTCCCGACTGTAGATAGTTCACTATTCTCTCTTTCAACAGTGACTCCATTACTTTTCCCACCACCGAAGTGAGGCTAACTGGTCTGTAGTTACCAGCCTCTTCTCTGTTCCCACTCTTGTGAAGCGGGACCACCACCGCTCTTCTCCAACCATGCCTACCTGTCATGCCCCTATTTCCAACATGGGGGACATGCTAGGGCTTGTGCCCTCTTTTGGAGCCTTGGGATTTTCTTCCCATATTTGCTTTATTCTTGGTTTGTTATGCTGAGGTGTTTTTTCCCCAGAACAAAAATCTGAAAAAAGTAAAAAAAAAAAAAAAATACACAAGTTTCACTACTACAGCATGGCATCTGTTCTATAATTCTTCCTTTTCTCCATTCCCTCCACAATCTCAGCTTGGTTCTCCCACCCTGTTTGATGGTTGATTATACTGGGGTGGATTGTTCAAAAATGCTCTCAATCACAAGGAAGAAATACAGGCACAACAGAAAAGTTTTTCAAGATTAACTATTTTGCTGTTCTGAATATCATAACAGAATAGTGAGAAAGATTTCAAACCAGAAAATCGATAAATGAAACAGCCTGAGGTCATAAGAACATGCCATACTGGGTCAGACCAAGGGTCAATCAAGCCCAGCATCCTGTTTCCAACAGTGGCCAATCCAGGCCATAAGAACCTGGCAAGTACCCAAAAACTAAGTCTATTCCATGTTACCATCGCTAATGGCAGTGGCTATTCTCTAAGTGAACTTAATAGCAGGTAATGGACTTCTCCTCCAAGAACTTATCCAATCCTTTTTTAAACACAGCTATACTAACTGCACTAACCACATCCTCTGGCAACAAATTCCAGAGTTTAATTATGCGTTGAGTAAAAAAGAATTTTCTCCGATTAGTTTTAAATGTGCCCCATGCTAACTTCATGGAGTGCCCCCTAGTCTTTCTACTATCTGAAAGAGTAAATAACCGATTCACATCTACCCATTCTAGACCTGTCATGATTTTAAACACCTCTATCATATCTCCCCTCAGCCGTCTCTTCTCCAAGCTGAAAAGTCCTAACCTCTTTAGTCTTTCCTCATAGGGGAGCTGTTCCATTCCCCTTATCATTTTGGTAGCCCTTCTCTGTACCTTCTCCATCGCAATTATATCTTTTTTGAGATGCGGCGGCCAGAATTGTACACAGTATTCAAGGTGCGGTCTCACCATGGAGCGATACAGAAGCATTATGACATTTTCCGTTTTATTCACCATTCCCTTTCTAATAATTCCCAACATTCTGTTTGCTTTTTTGACTGCCACAGCACCTGACCACTTTCCAGGAAAACCACATCATATTGATTAGAGAAACCATTTAGATGTCCTGCATGGGATAACCATCCAGTTCAGAAAGCCTATTTCACAAGCATATCAAAATTCCACCCAGCAGCTAGGTCAAGTTCAAGCAGGAGAAGTAAATAAAAGTTTATTTCAAAAAAATGATTCTTGTCACAAGTCATTTTCTTGAACCTGACAATTAGCAATGTGCTTCAACAGAATGACTGGCATCTCCCATGCTACTCTGTCTTGCTACTGCTATACCCCTCAATATTACACTCAACCTTGCATCTATGCCCAGACTTTACACTTTGGAGTTCTCTTTGCCACTGTGCCTTGCTGTCATACCCCAGACTTTACACTTTTGAGTTGTTCTTTGTAAACCCTCCATCTTGCCAATCTGGGGGGGGGGGGGGGGCTGCTTTGTACCTCTTATGTTGCTTTGGAGTCTTAAAGCCACTCTTTGTGCTGCTTGGCCCCTTTATCAGTGCTTGCCTTGAGGTTTTTTTCTGCCACATTCCCCCTCATTGGTACCTTAGGATGACTCTTTTGGGGGTCAGGTTGCAACTTAAGATACCTCAAGGGTTCATGACACTATTGCTTGTGCCCTCTTTTGGAGCCACGGGGGGTTCTTCCCACTTTGGCTGCTCTCACAGTTATTTGGAGAACTCCTAACAATGTTGGTACCCCTTTATGGAGCCTTAGGTTTTTCATGCCACTTTTGGTGCAACTTTCTACAGTCTTTCTAGGTATCTTTCCCCCTTCTGATGATTTTTTCCCACAAGTTCTAAGAAAATTGATTAAAAAAATCCCAGTTCTAGAGCCCAATATAGACTGTAATGCTTTTCCCATTGACTTTAATGATAAATGAAGAACAAAATCAAATGGAAAAAAATGTATTTTTTAATTTCATTTTGAAACTAAAGAAACAAATTTGGGTCCCCACAGAATGACTTTTGAAACAAAACCTTTTCTCCTGCATATCTCTAACCAGAGAAACTAGCCCAAAGACTGTGGCCCTAGGAGCCATCAGTAGCTCCTGCTGCCAGGACCTATCAAGGAAACAACAATTACTGGGGATCCACCCAGTGTTTGATCCACTGATGCAGGAATCTAGACCTCAAATGAGTTAAGAATCAGTCCAACAGGACTGTCGCCCAGAGCACCCCCAAAACTTGGCTTATGCTCCATAGGGAACCTGCCCTAAAGAACTCCTGGGAGCATCCTACTTGTAGCTGCAGCACCAGTTCACATATCTGCACCATCTGCTGGAGACAGAGAAATACTGAAGAGCTGAAAGCAGAACTGCACCTTTATAAGGAACGTGAAGTCAGCTTTAAGCTTTTTTAAACAAGGAAACCTGATGACAGAAAAAGATCGTATGACTTATCTAGTCTGTCCACCTGTCCAATTAATTTTCTCTATCTCCATCTGCTGGGAGGAGGATACAATCCACTTGTCAGGACTGGTGGCACTGATAAGGAATAAAAACAGGCCGATGCAATACCAACGCGCTAAAAACATGCATCCAAACTTTTTTTTTTAAACATGCGCACAATCACCACTCCTGGTCGCTCGTGACAGGCAAATGGGTCGCTGCACTAAAAAGGATGCAGTAGGGATAAATTATGCAATTTTTTCTGCTTTTCTGTAAACTTTTGGGGCTCCTGAAGACTTAACGCCATCTCTGGGGCTGGCACTAATTTTTGAGGGAAAAATGTATGCGTCAGGCACACAGTTCTTTTTTACATAAAGGGGTATTAGCTAATAGCCTCATCAAGATGGCATTTATATGTGAAGAGCGCTATTAGCTATGCGCTGGTTTGGACGCATCCAACCACGGATTACCCTGTGCGCTAACCTGAGCGCACGGTATTGCATTGGCCTGAAGTGTCTTTACTATAAAAACAGTCCATAACAAGTACACCAGAGAATAGTGCACTATAGCAAACAAAAGTCCAAAAATCTCCAAAAATACAGCTCTCTTTTACCTTCTCACACATTTAACCAAACAGAGAGGAGCAAGTACCCTTCGTCCCCGGGTCTTCAAAGTACCTTTCTGGCTGATTTGCTTGTTCAGGCAACACTGTGGATTTTCCCAGGAAGACAATTCTCCCTTAGGACTTCCTGGTACACTCATCCAGGACTCTGTAGAATCCCTTTCTCTCTTGGGCTCCTCAAAGTTCGTTACTTTTTCCAACATTCTGGACTAGAAAATCCCCCTTCTTGAATTCTAAAGTTTTTCCTTCTCCGAGGAGAGAGATAAAGCCCCCCAAAAACATCTGCTCCCTCAGCCCAGTGCCAAGGGTAATTTTCAACTCTGGGACTCTCTGACTGCATCACATGGAGTAGTACACGACACTAGTGCACCACAACACTGACCTCACACATAGGGGCTGGGTCCAGATGGAGACCTCTAACTCACTCACACTCTGGTTAATTTTAAAAGGAACGCGTGCGCGCCCATAAACGCGCGTATCGGCACACGAGCAGAGGCACGCTTCATTTTATATCGCGCACGTAAGTACACGTGTATCATTTAAAATATCCCTGCCGCGCGTACTTCAATAACATGCTTGAACAAGTAACCATGGGAAGGGAGGGAGAGAGGGCACTTTCAACTAAGGGTGAGGTTTGTTTTTTGTTTTTTTTTGGGGGGGGGGGCAGTGTTTCAAGGGTCTATAGACCCTTGTGTCCTAGACAGGCCAGTGTAACACCGCCCCCCAAAACCCAACCTGAATTGAAAGTGCTCCTCTTACAGTGGGAAATATATAAAATGCCATATTGTCTTTTTCTCCTCCCCACCTAGTGTTCAGGACTCCTTTGGTTTCTTGTCTTATCAGCCCCACAATTGAGCCTGAACCCTCCTTATTCTTGACGCACACACAGATATGTACCCGCATACTTCCCGGCTTCTTAAAATTTGCATTGCTCGTGCACAGCCTGCAAACATGCATATGTGACCGTTTTTGCGAGCAACGCTTTTAAAATCTACCTTACCGTTGGCAAGATAACCTGTTGAGGCGAAAGATGCCATACCACTAAGGGGCAATACTACTAATACAGGGCAAAATTGTGCCCACTGTCACAATTTATTATACAAAGTGGTTCAAATTTATGCAAATGTACCATATATTTGCTACAGAATTTCAGAAACTTTACCACAGAACTTTCTAACATTGTTTCAGAATCTATCTCCGTGCTTTCGCAGGAAATTAAGGGCTGTGATTACACCAAGTACCAGTTCGTTCACGGAATGCCGCATGATTTCCACAAAGTTACTAGAACATTTTACAAAATCGTAGATCTGTCTTCCCCAGCGCAGCTAAAACGGAATAGGAAGTGAAACTGTCAGACTGACATCACGCTCAGCCACAGAAAATATCTAATTAGAAGAGGCGGGACAAAAATCTGCAAAATAGTAGGAACAGACCAAAGTATAAAAAAAAAACCATCCATACAGATTTAGTGAAGCAAAACAAACAAAAAAGGTTTTGACACATTTAAGAACTTGATCTTGTAAGGAAAGAAGCGGGCAAGCTGACACTTGGGATCTGAGGGCGGAGATCACTGAATGAAAGAGCGGAAGAGTCGCGAGTTCCAATTTAGAACGTGGAGAAGGCGTGGACCCACGTGATTTCTGCGCTGCCCCGTGTGTCAGATCCAGAGATCGGAGGCTTTTAGCTGCTTGCTCGGTGACCGTGAAAAACATGGCTAGTGGTTCTCTTGCTGCGGATCCTGGTCTCAGGGAATTGCTGTCCACTGCTCGGTCCGTGTATCTGGACACCTTCGGTGGTGCGGAACCTGAAATTGCCGTGTCGGCACCGGGAAGGGTTAACCTTATCGGTGAGCACACGGACTACAACGAAGGCTTCGTACTGCCCATGGTAAGAAAGAAGACCAGAGTAACTGAGAACCCATAAACTGAGTTGAGTAGGGATGAGCTGGCGATTAAGAAATAGTCACAGACAGTTCACTAGTCAGGCTCTATGTACAAAGAAATAGTCCGCTGCGCACGATGATTATCATCACGTTTGGTTTTATAACTAGAAAGCACAGATTCTAAGCAGTATTTTGTTTTTCTAATTCTTTTTAGAGTAAAAAGAGTGGCCTTTATTTTTAAAGTTATGACTATGACTTTTTTTTTAATCTTCCTTTTCCAGGCTTAACGTGATTCTCAATCCTGTCTTCAGGAACCTGCTGGCCAGTCTGTTTTTCAGGTTATTCATAAAGAATATGAGATATATTTGCATACAGTGGAAGCAGTGCTTGCAACTATATATCATGCATATTCAGTGAGGCTAGCCTGAATGTTTCTTGTGGGATTAGATTCATACCATGGGAAATGATTAAGGGGGAGACTCCTTTCTGTCTGTGCACCTGAAACTGTGTTTTGAGAAACACATACGGTTTTCCCAAAACATACTGACTTTCTCTTGCAATTCTAACTCCCTCACTACACTCACTCACTACAGATCCTGTAAATCTGCAGACCCATGCAGCAATCTGGATGATAACACATGGTATGCTGGATTTCAGCATACAGTTTTAACACTCAGATTAAATTTTTTTTAACTCCCACTGCAACAAGCTATGCATCAGGATTTTAAAAAAGCGCGTTGCACAGGCCAAACACACATTTTAATTCAGAAAGGGAGAGGGAGCATCCCTGTCAGGCAGATCATGCAGCTGCACATGGCGCTTATATGCTTCCCTTGCCTCTTTGTTTTATGGCTGATGAATTTTCCTGACTGGCTCTTTTGAATAGTTTCCTTTTATGACAGTACCAAGAGTTGTCCTTCCATGCATGCCAAGGAAGACTGTCTTATCCCCTGCTGAAGCTGAACACATAATGACTTATTCAGGTAAGTGGTGGCAAGCAAATAAGTACTGGCTTATTTGGCTAGTTTTGCTGTTACCACTTAGCCGAATAAATCATTACTTATCTGGTGCAGGTTGCTGCTACTTAGCCGAATAAATACTTATCCAACAAAGTAGCAGTGACCCCGTGCCAGATAGCCGGATAAGTCAGTACTTATCCGCAAAGTGTATTGGTCAGTTTTTAAAATTTTTTTCTGCCTTTTTTTTTTTTTTTTACCTATTTTAAGTACCGGTAGCACTGGAAACTTAACTCCATCCCTGACCTGTATTTAAGTTTCCAGCCCTAAGAAAATGACAGCTGATAGAACTCACTCCTCTGCATTGGGGAGTAATGCTTAATGCCCTCATTTGCATGAGATTTCCGTGCAAGGGCATAAGTATTACTCCCATTATAGAATGCTCATTTTGTGATCATAAAACTTCTTGCTGCATTGGCAGCAAAGTTTACGCTCACAAAATGAGCATTGAGTTGCAGGCAATGCTATGTATTGGCTGGAATGCACTTTTCTGCATAGGCCTGATGATGTTTACTTCTATTCTCACACTTGTTACACTGATGTGATGTGTGAGAACCATGAGTTCACTAAAGGCAGAATAGTCAGACTTAGGATAATCAATTCCATTACAACATTTCACTGAGCTTGTTTGTATTATTCAGTGTCATAAGCTGAATGCTGCCATGCTTCTTCTTTTGAAGCTTTTCATGGATTAATAAATGTGTATTTCTTAGCATTTAGACAGATGGATCCTGAACAAATGGGTTATGCACCTCGACTAACAGATGGAGATGGAGCAAAGCTGACATCATCAGCCTGCGAGTATTCTCTGTCTCCAGCAGATGGTGGACGTGCATCTCCTTACTGGAGATTGCTTAAAGTTTTCAGAAAGAAAAAAGAACAAAGAAAATTAATTTGTCCCGCTCTCCTGTGGTTGATACCATAAGGTCCCTCCCTCAGTTGAGAATTCCTGAGGTGATATATACTGGATTTTCCCTCAGATGAGTGCCTTGGTCTGGTAGCTGGTTTTCAGCTGGCAAGACTTAGCTGTAAAAGACAGGTCAGAGGCGCAGGTGGTGACCTCCTGCACGCCTGGTGCTGCGGTTAAATGTCGATGTACACCTAGATTGGCAGCCAGTCTTCCCAATAGAGACCCGGGATGGCATGAATGATGAAGCTGATCCTTACTCCCTGAAGGATGAGAGAATTCCTCCGGGTTTGGAAACTTATAGGACTATGTTGCGGTTCTTTCATAGAGATGAGTTATCGGCTCTGATTTCCCAGACATTGAAGATGCTGAGGTACCGGGGCCTGAATTCATGTCTGAGCCAAAGAAAGATCTCATTTTGATTTCTTTGTGTAAAGTCTCTTGTGTTTTTCCCTGTTATGAAGGCTATTCAAGAATTGATTGATCTTGAGTGGGTCACCCCAGAAGCTAATTTCACAGGGGGTTTAGTCTTGGAAGGACTGTATCCCCTTTATCCAGCTGCAAGTGAGCAGTTATGTTTTCCAAAAGTGAATGCACTTATATGTTCCGTCACCAAGCGGACAACTATCCCCATAGATGGAGGAGCGGCCTTGAAGGATGCACACAATAGGAGAATTGAGGCCATCCTTAAGCAAGTATTTGAAACACTGGCAATGACTTTGCAGTTAGCTTTTTATGGCTGAGAAATTGGTCGGCTAATACGACCTCCAAATCTAACCTTACGAAATTGCCCTTTAAAGGCTCGCTCTTGTTTGGAAGCGAGTTGGAGAAAATGGCCAATAAGTGGGGCGAGTCCTCGGTTCCTTGGTTACCAGAGGATAAGAAGCAGATGCCACGCTTGTTTAACATGAGAGGTTGTGCTAGGGGATCCAAGCATTTTCGACCCTTCAGAGGCGTGGCCTTTCAGTGGACTCGACCTTTCAGTAGGTATCTGTCCTTTCATCCCAGAAGCCCAGTCGGGGGCGCAGGCTCGGGTAGTGGAACCCCCCAAGCCTCCCAATGAAGGTGTGCTGACCCACCCCCGGGAACAGGAGATAGGGAGTCGTCTCTCTCACTCTTTTATCAGAGGTGGGTTGAAAGCAAGTCGGACTAGTGGGTCTGGGAGGTGATATGAGAGGGATATGTGCTGGAGTTTCACAGGGCTCCTCGGGATGTGTTCGTGGTGTCTCCCTGCCACTCCCCACAGAAGAGGCAAACAATGGGGTGTACATTGTCAAGGCTTCTCAGTCTGAAGGCCGTGGTTCCAGTGCTCATGTCTCAAGAACATATGGACCGATATTCCATTAATTTTGTTGTGCCCAAGAAGGAGGGCTCTTTTCATCCCATTCTGAATCTCAAAGAGGTCAACTGTCATTTGCAGGTGACTCATTTTCACATGGAAATCTTGGGTGATAATGGTCGTGCAGTTGGGGGAGTTTGACGTCCTTGGATCTGTCCAAGGCATACCTGCATATTTCCATCCAGCTAGAGCACCAACATTTTCTGTGATTCGCAGTTTGGGGCATCATTATCATTTTGAACGCTGCCTTTTGGTCTGGCCAATGCACCCAGAAATTTTCCAAGGTTATTGGTGGTGGTGGTGGCAGAGTTGAGAGAGGATGGGATTCTGGTATACCCGTACTTGGACAACTCAAGACTCTGGAAGAGAGCCTCTGGGTGTCATGCAAGGTGATCTCCTTGTTGCAGATGTGTGGTGAACCTGGCCAAGAGCAGTCTTCAGCCATCTCATTTGCTAGAGTATCTCGGTGTTTGGTTCGACACAAAGCAGGGCAGGGTTTTCCTGCCGGAGGGTCATATTCAGAAGTTGATGGCGCAGGTACGTCTGTTGATGAACACAATATGCCCAACAGTGTGATCCTATCTACGGGTACTCTGATGGCGGTGACCCTGGAAGTGGTGCTGTGGGTGAGGGTGCTGGAGTCAAGAAGAGTATCTCTGGAATATCAATTGGCTGGAAGCCTGTGCAGTTCGGTTGGCATGCTTGCGGTTCGGCGACCAATTTGCAGGGTCGAGCAGTCCAAATTCTGTCGGACAATGGCTTACATAAATCAGCAGGAACCTAGAGCCAGCAAGGATCGCAGGAAATAGCCCAGTTTATGGAATGGGCGGAAGTGCATCTTCAGGAGATAGCCTCGCACATTGCAGGAAAAGACAATGTGTAACCGCAGACTTTCTCAGCAGACTGCATTTAGATCCAGGAGAATAGGAATGGTAAAACGCGTTTCAGCTGATAGTGGATCACTGGGGCCTTCCGTTTCTGGACTTACTAGTAACTTCTCTTACTGCAAAGGTTTCTCATTATTTCAGTCACAGGAGAGATCCCAAGACCTTGGGAATGCCCTCTTGCAGGAGTGGCTGGAGGGTGAGCTGCTTTATGCCTTGCCCCCCATAGCCCATGTTGGGCAGAGTGGTCTGGAACATCGAGGGACACGGGTATGGTGCTTCTGGTGGCACCCTATTGGCACAGGAGACCATGGTATGCAGATCTGCAAAGGCACTTGGTAGATTCCCCGTACGGCGCACAGAGATCTGCTGCAGCAGGGGCCTGTTCTTCACGAAGATCTGACTCAATTTTGTCTTACGGTATGGCCCTTGAGAGGGCTTGCTTGCTGAAGTGTGGATATTCAACTGCCGTGATTGCCACCTTGCTGTGGGCGTTAAAGTTCTCCACTTCCTTAGCCTTATGCGGGTTTAGCAAGTGTTTGTGGCTTGGCATGAAGATCGAAGAGTTCTTCCTCATTAAGTTAAGATCCTGCTCATTTTGGAATTTTTGCAGGATGGATTGAATAAAGGGTTGGCCCTTAATTCCTTGAAAGTACAGGTAGTTTCAGAGGTCAGGTGAATGGTGGACTCTTGTCGGCTCATCCAGATGTGGCCCGTTTCTTGAAAGGAGTGAAACTTCTTCATCCTTTCTTGTGCCCTAGTGGAGTCTTAATCTGTTTTTGGACTTCTTAGCAAGCCCTACCTTTTGACTGATGTGTGACCTTTCTTTGCAGTTATTGACCTTGAAAACGGTCTGTCTTGTGGCAGTTTGTTCAGTGCAAGCCTTGTCTTGCCGGGAGCCCTTTCCTTCAAGTGACTCCGGGGTGATACAGCTGCATATACTGTTCCTTCCTTTTTGCCAAAAATGGTCTCAGATTTTCACTTGAATCAGTCCATTTCCCTGCAGACTCTGGATAGGGAGAGAGATGTGGAGAAATATCGTCTGTTGTGACCCTTGAATGTCAAGAGACATGTCAAGAGGTATCTGGAGGCTTCTAAACCTTTCTGGAAGATGGCTCGCCTGTTTGTCCTCCATAATGGAAGTAAACAGGGCAAGCTGGCTTTGCAAGCTACAATAGCTGGCTGGATTAAGGAGGTAGTCACGGCCATATATGTGGATCCTGAGCAGCTGTTACCCAGTCAGGTAAGGGCTCCACTAGGGATCAGGCAGTGTCATGGACAGAAGTTAGGTTGTTGTCGCCCATCGACAATTGCCAAGCTGCAACGGGTCCTCCTTGCACACCTTTTCCAGGTATTATCATCTGGAATTGCAGGCCCGGGAGGACACAGCCTTTGTATGTGCGGTTTTGACTGGACCGCGGGTGTAATTTTGGTACATCTCACTTGTTCTGGATCCATCTGTTAAATGCTAAGAAATGAGAAATTACTAGTTACCTGATCATTTCCTTTTCTTTAGTATAGACAGGTAGATCCACCTTCCCGCTCTTGGCTGCCAGCAGGTTGTGCTATTGTCCTTCTGTGTGGCTGTGTTTCCAGTGGTTACTGGTAAGTGTTAATCCAGTCCCTAGACTAGTTTTAATGCATTCTTTGTCTGAGCTCAGTGTTTCCTGACGGCTGAGGGGGGATATGATAGAGGTCTTTAAGATCATGAGAGGTCTTGAGCGAGTAGATGTGAATCGGTTATTTACACTTTCGAATAATAGAAGGGCTAGGGGGCATTCCATGAAGTTAGCAAGTAGCACATTTAAGACTAATCGGAAAAAATTCTTTTTCACTCAACGCACAATAAAGCTCTGGAATTTGTTGCCAGAGGATGTGGTTAGTGCAGTTAGTTTAGCTGGGTTCAAAAAAGTTTGGATAAGTTCTTGGAGGAGAAGTCCATTAACGGCTATTAATCAAATTTACTTAGGGAATAGTCACTGCTATTAATTGCATCAGTGGCATGGGATCTTCTTAGTGTTTGGGTAATTGCCAGGTTTTTGTGGCCTGGTTTGGCCTCTGTTGGAAACAGGGTGCTGGGCTTGATGGACCCTTGGACTGACCCAGCATGGCAATTTCTTATGTTCTTATGTTCCTGTTAGCAGAGTACTAGAATGGTCATCTGTTTTTAAACAAGTTTTTTGTTAGTCTGTCCATAGTTGGCTTTTGCGGAGAATACTGGCAGGCTGATTTCACTGCAGTGGTATATATACACTGTGATATCAGTTTTGCTCTGTCTCCATCTGCTGGTAGAGATGCATAACCCACTTGTTCTGGATCTACCTGTCTATACTAAAGAAAAGGAAATTATCAGGTAAGTAGTAACTTCTCATGTTATTATTATGTCTTATTGTAACTTGATTAGTCAACATCGGGCCATATCATATGCTCCTTCTTCTTGAGCAATCTTCCATTACACAAGTGGTGACTAATTTTGTAGACCATAAAAGTCAGCTGTTGCCTAGCAAGAGTTTGAAAATTGTGTGGTATAATGATCATTTGTGCCATCATCTCCAAAACAGTGGCTTTAGACCTTTCCTGGTCAACAATTAATTGACCCCAGGAGTGGTCATTGAGCCTACAATAAAGATGAACTTTCAGCTCCCACAGAATGATCACAAGCACAGTTTAAACATGTGTGATATGTGTGCTGTGAGGAAACATTTTTTAAGTGGGAGTGAGCTATTGGTAAGTAAAAGGCTTTCCTGTAGGTCAAGATGAAGCTGTGTTCTCTCTCCTCAGCTGTAGTTGTTATCTCCTTGTTTATAATACAGTTACAGTGCATTTCTTTAGAACAGAGGTGGGCAAACTACAGCCTGCAGGCTACTTTTGGCTGTGGGAGCTTTCGGTCCAGCCCATGGAAGTGAGTCAGGTCCCGGCTTGCAGCGACAATAGTATGTCACTTGCAGCCAGAAGTGATGTCACCACAAGCCCATCTTGGGGGTGGGGTGGCCTTACCTTTCGCAGACTCTGTGGGGGGGGGGGGTGTGAAAAGGGAGCAGGAGGGGATCCACCTTGCTAGAGACTTCTGGGAGGATCCTCATTGCCCCCACCCAGAGGGGGCCCATGATAATAGCCCTCAGGCCCAAAGGTTTGCCCACCCCTGCTCTAGAGGCGAGATGGAAATCAGATTGTGTTACAGTTTCTATGGATACATTTTGCTGAGATTTATTACATTCTAAATAAACTAGCTCAGAAACTGGATACAACAATATATTCCATCAAATCTGGCCCTTGGTGTGGATGGATAAATATAGCATAGTTTGATAGAAATGTGGAAGTCCTTTTACACAGCCATACTTTACTGTGAATAGAGTGTAACATTGGTGGGTAGAATGAGGCAGAAATGGGGGAAAAATCATCACTCCTCATAGTTTCTGATGATTGAAATGAAGAAGATTCTGGTATTTCTCATTACAGGCCTTGCCAATGTTGACCATTATGGTTGGGAGCCCAGTGAGCAATGGTGCAATATCTATAGTCACAACTGCCAAGGAGGCAGACAGCCCAAAGAGGATTGAACTTGCAGTTCCAACAGGGGACCACCCACTGAGGCCCGGGGAACCACGGTGGGCTAATTATGTAAAGGGGGTGATTCAGCATTACAGGGGTAAGATAAGCTCTGACATGCCAGTGTGAAGGGTCATTTATATAACTAGAAGCTTGACAACTTAGGAAATGGCTAATTCAATAATGTGAGGTGACAAGGGCTGTGAGTGGAGGGGTCACCATTTGATGGGTGAGAGGGGGCAGTAAGTGGAAGAGCTTCCCATTAGAAGGATGAGAGGGGCAGTAAGTGGAGGAGCTTCCCATTAGAAGGGTGAGAGGGGCTGTGAGTGGAGGGGTCGCCATTAGAAGGGTGAGAGGGGCTGTGAGTGGAGGGGTCGCCATTAGAAGGGTGAGAGGGGCTGTGAGTGGAGGGGTCGCCATTAGAAGGGTGAGAGGGGCTGTGAGTGGAGGGGCCGCCATTAGAAGGGTGAGAGAGGCTGTGAGGGGAGGGGTCGCCATTAGAAGGGCGAGAGGGGCTGTGAGGGGAGGGGTCGCCATTAGAAGGGTGAGAGGGGCTGTGAGTGGAGGGGTCGCCATTAGAAGGGTGAGAGGGGCTGTGAGTGGAGGGGTCGCCATTAGAAGGGTGAGAGGGGCTGTGAGTGGAAAAGTTACTCCCAGGAACCTTGCTGTCAGTGTCACACGGTTTGTTTGAAGAGGTCTAATCCTTTTCCTGTTCTACTGACTGGAATTGTTTTCCAGTCTTGCACTCCCTTTGTGTTGAAACAAGCAGTTTAGCACAGTTGATAAATGGCAGAACAGCTTCACAGGACTGGAATTAGCAATGTGATTCTTGGTGCTCCGTGTATATACTTGCAACTGCTGGAGTCAGCTTTCTTCTGGTTTTTGGCTTTGTTTACAGCTGGCCCTCTCCCAGGTTTTAATGCAGTGATCAGTAGTAATGTACCTCTGGGGGGTGGCCTCTCCAGCTCGGCCTCCCTCGAAGTCGCCACATACACCTTCCTGCAGCAGCTATGCCCAGGTAAGAATTGCCCCGTTCCCTTCTGTTAAGATTGATACAGCTCAGGGCTTCACTAGCTGGCTTTCCAGAGCCTCGGGTGTGGGGATCCTGGCGGATCTGAAGCTGAGGGAGGAGGTGAAGCTCCATTTGTTGACACAACCAGGGCCATTCAAACAGCACAGCACTCCAAAAGTGATGCAACACTTACCACGTCACTTCTACTGCATTCAAGCCAGAAATTTGTCAGAACTTGGCTTAGATCTTAAATCAAGAAACTTGTTGTAATGGGGTCTTCTGATTTTCCTATAGCTGAAGAGAGGGTCTTGGGTGCAAACATTTGGGAGAACTACAGTGGAGCTCATCCTTGTGCATGCACTGGTTTAATGTTTCAAAACTGTTTAAAAGCCAGTTAGAAGTGTATGGAAAAAGGAACAGTGCCTACCCTGCTTGGTGGGCTTTTTATTTTTTTGTTTACATTTTATTCTGTGCAGTTTAAACACAAAAAGACAGAATATAATCCACTTTAAAGTGCCAAAAAGTGTAATAAAAAAAGATAAATATCTTGCATTTGAAATCAAAGAACACCACCAGTCTGCGAAATTCCAAAGCAAATTAAAGTATCCTAAACACTATCCATTCTAATACAAGTCCTCAAAATTAGTAAATCCAAGGAAAATCTCATGCGCAAAGAGAATTAAGCAATGAAAAAAAGGAAAAATAGAGAGGCAAACATGTCATCAGCTTCTTACAGGCTTGTGACACTCCCCGCAAGTGACCAGATCACTGTCAATCTAAACTGGCGCTACACCGGAGCCTTCCCATCCACACCAGGGGCCGCAGCCAGGATGCACCGGGGGATCGCTCCTATCCCCACCCAGGAACGAGGTAGGAGAGGAGGAGCCAGCCGGCACTGCAGCAGCTCCCCTCCCACCTGACCAAGAGGCGCGTGCACGAAGAAGCACAACAAAGGAGCTTGTCCCCCTTGTGTGCCTCTTCATGCGCGCCTGCGGTGCACATACAATATTAACCTTCCTTCCTGACAGAAGCCAACCTAACAATGGAGCAAGTACCCATTATTGAACCCATACCTGGTCAGGGCATGTATGGTGAACTAAGAAGGAAAACACTAAGAAAGAACCAAATAAGGAATACAAGGCAGATCTTCCCCATGATGAGTTACAACTCCTCTGTAATCTCGTCCTTCTTAATGATTACACTCCTGCTATTGAATGTCCAGTCACTGTAACATAAAATATATATATCCCACTGATAAATGATCTGTTAGAGGATTTAAATCCCACTATCTTCTGCATTTCTGAAACCTGGTTGAACGACAAAGATAATGTATTCTTAAATCAAATTGATCAACCCAACTATGATGTCTTTCACTTTCCCAGACCTAAACATAAAGGTTGGGGGCTACTAATAATCTGTAAAAAAAAAAAAAATAACACACACAAAAAAACACATTTTATACCTTATAAAGTACAGATTAACCCACCCTATGAGGTAGCAATACTGAAATCACCATTACTAAACATAGGAATGGTCTATTGGCGGCCCCCCCCCCCCCCCCCCCCCCCCGGAATACTTCAAAAACACTGCTCACCTCTAATCGAACTATTCACTAAAGCATTTCCATCACCTCACTGTACACTAATTGTAGGAGACTTCAACCTACATGTAGACAGAACACCAAAAACCGCATCATGTGAAATCTTTTTAGATACAATGGTAGCAATGGGATGGTCACAATTTGTAACCAACCCCACTCATAAAGCAGGATATATCCTTGATCTAATATTTATCAAGTACAATAATTGTCTAATCAATACCTCCCACAAAATATTGCCCTGGTCTGATCACCAACTAATAAAAGCGGACATAACCCTCCTCAGTGCAAAGCAAACAAATTCAATAATAACCAAACCTTCACCTTCAAAAAAAGATACAACTGGATATACTTGAAGAACCAATTAAAAATAAGCTAATTGATTTTAATCAAGCTAATGCCTCCTCAGCTTTTGACTCCTGGGGAAAAATCATCAATGATATTGCAGATAACCTAAGCCCAATGCAGATGGTACAACAAAGAACTAAGATGAACCAGATACTGAGAAAATCTGAGAAACAATGGTGAAAATGCCTGTCTGCAGAATCCCTAGGAAAATACAGATCCCTCCTAGCAAATTATTATGCATAAATCAATAAAGCAAAAAAATACTACTATGCAAAACAGATCCACGGGGTAATATTAAATTTCAAATTACTCTTAGAAACTGTCAAACACTTAATCAAGACCCATCTGCCGCCATCTCAAGTAACTACAACTTCTCAAAGAATGCCAGCAATGCATACGCCACCTCCTTGTTAGATAAAATAAATAGGTTGAAAACACAATACTCCACTTGCTCGCCAACTAAAGAACCTGAAGAAAAACACAGGCATCCTAAATGGAACATATTTGCCAGAATAACTAAACTTGAAATTAACCAAATCATTACCAAAATTAAGCCAGCTATCCACCCACTAGACCCATTTCCATCAAGTTCCCTGAAAATAGTACACAGCGTAATCACGCCAACAGTTGCAACCATAATCAACCACTCGCTGTCAGAAGGATTGGTCCCTTATGGGGCGAAACAAGATGTGATCAAACCAATCCTAAAAAAATAAAACTGGCAGAATTGATGATTGGGACAATTACCGACCAATATGCATCTTGCCTTTTATCGCAAAAGTTCTAGAAAAAGCAGTGTTATCTCAATTGGAAAACCCCCTAGAAGACAGTGCTATTCTATACCCAAATCAATTCGGATTCAGAAAAGATCGCTCAACAGAATCTCGACTCATATATCTTTAATTGACCCAGTACTACAGGGGTTTGGCAATGATGAATCTTATATCCTGGTTTATTTATTTATTTTATTTATTTAAAAGTGTTTGTATACAGTCTTTACAAACAGTGTTTAATCAAAACTGTTTACATAACTAAATAAAAAACAAATGTAAATAAAGATTTAAATTTAAAAGAACATAAAGATTATCAAATTATAAAAGCTCAAAATTACAAAAATATATAATAAAAATCTAAAACAATGAATAGTTTACATAAAAAATAAATCAATATATAATAATGCTGTGCCCTGTGTGATGGAGAAGTAGTTATGTTATTTAGTGTGTGATATATGGAAAGCAGATTGAAATAAATGTGTTTTTAGGGATTTTTTGAAGTGTTTGGAGTTGGATATGGATCTTAAAGAGTCTGGTAATGCATTCCATAAGATTGGTCCAATGACAGAGAATGATCTTTTTCTGGTGATGTCAAGACGGGCCTGTCGTGGTGATAGGATGTCTAAGAGGTTTTTGTCCAGTGATTTAATAGCAGCCTTCGACACTGTGGACCATTCCCTGCTATGCCACCAGATGGGAAAAACTGGAATAGACGGAAGTGTTCTCAAATGGTTCTCGTCCTTCCTAGCTGATAGGACATTCCAAGTCAAACTGAGCAACCACATATCTGACACATTCCCTATCGATACAGGTGTCCCCCCCCCAGGGTTTCGCACTCTCGGCAACACTTTTCAAGATTTATATGCTTCCTCTGTGTACACTACTAGCAAAACTAGGAATTAACTTCTTATACACAGATGACATACAGTTCTACCTTCCATTCGCCAAATCAGTTGAAAATACAGCATTGACACTCTCAACATACATGAAGGCAATACAGCAAGAGTTGTTGCAGCTTAAACTAACTCAAAAAAACTGAAATCGTATGGCTAAGGAGAAACTCCTCTATAGTTAAGCCGCCACCCCTAGACCTGGGTAATTTTCACATTACACCCTCTGAACAAGTACGGGACCTAGGAATACAGATTGAGAAAATCACATAAACAAATAAAAAACAGGATACTCCAGGCTGCGAATATTACATCGGTTGAAACCTCTTCTAACATTCCAGGACTTCTGCACCGTTTTACAAACACTAATATTCTCAAACATAGATTAATGCAAATCTCTATTACTAGCCCTGTCTTCAGGACTTTTAAAACCACTACGGTTACTACAGAATACCTCTGCCAGACTTTTATTAGGAACAAGGACATTTGACCACATCACCCCTCCCTGATAGCTCTGCACCGGCTGCCAATACCATCCAGAATCCATTATAAAGTACTAACACTAATTTTTAATATCATCAACGACCGAAACCGCTGTTTAATAGGCATGGCTCTCCAACCATACACACCTCAGCGAACACTAAGATCACAAAACAAAGGACTATTAACTGTGCCTGCAACGCGAAGTACACATCTAACGCAAATAAGAGACTGAATGTTTTCCATAGCAGGCCTCAGGTTGTGGAATTATCTTCCAGAGATGTTACGTCTGATAACAGACAGAAAGAGCTTCAAACATGAGCTGAAAACCTGGCTCTTCAAACATGCATATGATCTAACATAAAATAAAAAAAAATGCAGAAAACTACAAAATTAGAAATATTGATAAAGTTAGAAGAATGAACGATAAGTAATGAGTGATGTAAAGTGTATCAAGACAACTATTTATGAAAACTATTGAAATGGAAATTTTGTATGACAAATGACTGTCCTAGCCCTCTAGTTAAAATGTTTTAGATGTTGTGTTGACCTATAAAATGAATGTCGCTTTTGGAAACGGTTGTGATCTTCTTTTGGAACGTAGGTATAAAAAATGCATAAATAAATAGTTTCTTAGAATCTTAAAAAAAAAGTAATGGCCCAAAAAACCCACATTTAACATTCATTTTTTTAATATACACTTACATGGAAAACATTAACACACAGTGCACCAAGAGTTTCCTGGTGTATTGCAAGACATTTCTTTCTGCACTCTTGAGTAGTTCTAGACAGTTCTGGAAATTACCATACCTTTTGGCCAAGAAATAATGTTTGCTTGTTATGGAAAAACAGGCACATAATTGAGTCCCCATCCTGGGGGAGCACACAGGTAATTGGAAAGTGTCCTCTTGATTACTTCTTTCTCTCTAAAAGGCCAGCGATGTCAAGGCTATCAACCGGTGGAGTGGCTTTCTGCTTGGGACACTGTGTCCCCACCACACTCCTGCCAGTCAGCAGAAGATATATCCTTCTGATGAGCTTCAGAATAATGCTGGTAATAATTCTGTGGAAGTTCAGCGTGCGAACATTTAGGTGTCTGGCATGGTTCTCCAACTTGCAGTGCAGTACAATTTTTTTGTCCTGCACCAACTCCTTCCTATATAGAAGGCATCTGAATGGTTTGCTGCTCTTATCTGCCCAGTTTTCCTCACCTGGCCTGCCTGGGTCACTTCACTAGCCTGCCTCTGTTTTTATAAATCTCCGATGTCAATGCAGCTAAAGAAGAAAGAGCCTGTTTGAGAGAATCCAGCGTTATAACAGGTTTAACAAGAATAAGCCTGAGGGAAGAGATGAGCAAGCTCTAAGGAAGCCAAATTGGTATCGACAGGGGCTGAGCCTGAACCACTTGTTCCAGTGGTGCTGGAGGGTGAGGCAGATCTTTCCCCAAAGTGTGCACCAACTTCAGTGTGGTCTCTAGAGCTCTCTCTCGCTCTCTCTCAAAGTTTCCATCGTCGAGCCTTTGCTGCTCATATCTCCTGCGAGACGTGACGTGATCACTCCCCCCAGCTGTTCCTACCACTGATGCAACTTTCAGCATTTTGGGCAGGCAAAGGGCTTCCCTCTGCAGTAGCTTCATGGTTCGGGGATGGGCCTCGGCGATGTCTTGACGTTCAGCCGCAGGGCTGCTCGAACCTCTCCCGCAGCACCGGAACCCTCTAGTGCTACTGACGTTCTGGCCAAGAACCCCTCAATTTTCAACTTTTTTTTTTGGGGGGGGGGGGGGGGATGCTGGGGAATTTCCCCTAACTTTGTCTCTCTATATTCTAGTTCTTTGATATATTTGAATAATAAATCGTACGTTAGCTTCTCTTGAAGTTACTTCTAATGGTAATAGTCAGTACCGAATTTGATCTTCATATAGCTGATTTGAACTTCATATAAGTGATTTAATGACTCTCATGACATCCCGCAGGCTCTTTTGGCATCTCTGCTCTTTATCAAGCCGCAATTGGGATCATCTTTAATCATTGGTCACAAATTCACTTATGTGCATTTTTTTGTTAATTTTTTCTTTTAAATAAAATATTTAGTTCAAGAATACTTCCCTTTCGGGGATCACAGTCCATGGAGGGTACAATCCTTCCAGGAAAATCAGATTGCAGTTCGACGTGCACGTTTCGCGTCCAATGCTGCTTCAGGAACTCCTCTGACTGTGTATTGTTTCCGCATTTACATGCCGGGGTATCTTCGGTTACGCTTTAATTTCTGAAAAAGCAAATTGTTATCACAAACCATTCTGTTGGGATTGCACTTGCCTTACTTGATCTTCAAAGTGTACTTGCAGCCTCTCGAACGTATATATTGCATTGTCGCGGTTTGGGAGAGATCTCCTACTAAGCGGCGACTCTAGAGAACTACTTTTAAACGCATCATTTAAACGTGTCATTTGAATTCAGCTGATTATTCACAAGGTGACTTAACTCGAATCACCCTGATTTTGCTTTATCTGCGCATGCGTTATGATCTAAAGGGGAACCTAAAGTGTATTCAATCGATTAGTCTGCTGATTCCAGGTAAAGGAAATTTCAAATAAGCCCACTATCACACCCACTGAATCCATTCAAGTTCGCGAAGCTGTAAGTACACTTTGAAGATCAAGTAAGGCAAGTGCAATCCCAACAGAATGGTTTGTGATAACAATTTGCTTTTTCAGAAATTAAAGCGTAACCGAAGATACCCCGGCATGTAAATGCGGAAACAATACACAGTCCGAGGAGTTCCTGAAGCAGCATTGGACGCGAAACGTGCACGTCGAACTGCACTCTGATTTTCCTGGAAGGGTTGTACCCTCCATGGACTGTGATCCCCGAAAGGGAAGTATTCTTGAACTAAATATTTTATTTAAAAGAAAAAATTAACAAAAAAATGCACATAAGTGAATTTGTGACCAATGATTAAAGATGATCCCAGTTGCGGCTTGATAAAGAGCAGAGATGCCAAAAGAGCCTGCGGGATGTTATGAGAGTCATTAAATCACTTATATGAAGATCAAATTCGGTACTGACTATTACCATTAGAAATAACTTCAAGAGAAGCTAACGTACGATTTATTATTCATTGCTATTTTCGTTGGTTCAGAAATAAGGTTGGAGTTTTGTTAATATTATATTCTTTGATATATTTCCCACTTAGAAACTGCTCTGGCCTACAACAGGGATTTGTTCACTCTTCTGAGAAATTTCCACATGGATATTTATGCCGAAGCGCTCCAGGGCTAGGGCAGGATGGTTGTGCCCTTGTTTAAAATTCTGTGTGAGACCTGAAGTGATGAACCAGGAAGGAGGGTGTGTGTCCCTGCTGCAGGCCAGAGCTGGTGGAGGCTTGGGTTCCTGCAGAAACCTACCAGCATTTGACAAAACAAAAAAAGAGCTACAAGTGAGGGATTTTTTTGTTTGTTTGTTTTAATTCTGGGGTTAAATAGCTGCAATTCTGTGACCTGCAGTTTGTCATGTCTCCTAGAGCCCCCATACCATTTGGCTTTCATTGCACTGGTCGATAAATAATGATTGCGTAGGCCTTGCCACACAAGGCTTCTCAAACTGAGACTTTATATTTGTGTTATGTATTTATTTATTTATTTATGCATTTTGTATACCATCATGCCAGAAAAGAAAAGATTACAACAGTTCGCAACATACATACATTTATAGATCAAGGATACTCGACTACTTGAGGAGACGTTCATCATTCGGGGCTGCACATTCATAAGTCAAATTAGTTTTTGATGGTTCCTGCCCTGATAAAAGCTCAAAGACGAGCAGACATCTTTGTGGGCTGTATATTTGCCTATTTTTATTTTTTAGGAACTTTTTGATGGAATTGTTTTATTTTTAAATAGATTTTTTTTTTTTTTTTAAATTCATGTTATGAGCCCCCAGTTCTTATATTTCTTTTTGCTGGGTACTTAGAGGAAAGGTCAGGGAATGATTTGCAGGTGATAACGTTTTATTGGATTAACAATTAGTTTGTGATTAGTTTTCAGAGTTGTTCTTCTTGATCTGTTGTTCCTTGACTTTTCTTTCTATGTGTCAAATCGAATTAACACAACAAAGGGCACAACCTTCCTGCCCACCTTTAGCACATTGGATTCTTAAAAATATTTTATTCCTTTTTTTTTTTTTTATTGGCCCAACCTGAGAATTTTCCAAGGATGATAATGGTACTTGAGCTTTGGAACCCTTAAGAGTTTTCTTCTTCCATTTGGAACATTTAAAACAGAAAAGATGTTGTAAATGAACTCTGAGGGCTCTCGGAGTATTTATGAGGTGCATCCCAAATGGGTTTGTGTGGAGCCACCAAGCCACTTAATAGTTCTGAACTGTTATTGTTCTGTTTGAGGCAGATGATGGTGACTTGATCGCCAAAGCCTTGGCGTGTCAGAAAGCGGAGCACACCTTTGCCGGGATGCCCTGCGGGATCATGGACCAGTTTATCTCTGTGATGGGCAAAGAGGGCCATGCACTGCTCATTGACTGCAGGTCAGCACCCAGACTCGTGACTGAATGCTCACCGTATAGCACAGGCGGGAAGAGTCACCACCCACTGTCTTCGGAGGCGCAAGGTCCTAAGAAGTGCTCCTTGGGTTTTTTACTTTTGACCTCCCATGAAATCTATGCAAAAGGGCCTAACTTTAACCTGTGGTACTGTGCAAACTGTAGATGAGTGGCATATGAACTGAGCTGTCCTGGGCAAACTCTTGCTTTGTGTTATTCAACAGTATAAGGAAGTGTCAAGTCTGCACAGTGATATGGAGCTCCAGATCTCATCCCTTGCAGAAAGATGTGCCCCCAGTGATTGTTTCCTGTTTACTGCATGTTCAGTTTTGTGATTTTTTATTTTTTTTTTTAATTTTAAATCATTCCACCTTTTGAAAAAGAAGCAGTAATTATGTCACTATGGCTAGGAATATTTGCTGCTGCTGTGGCTTGGATCTTGTTCTCCAGCTTACCACCTGGTTGTTTTTCTAAATTGACCTTTTAATAAAGAGTGACTAATAAAATCCCCATATAAAGCCAGACACTCCAAAGGCCAAGAAAAAAAGAAAAGTTGCACGCATAACTGACAGAACCTCCTTTCCAGGACACAGGCATATTTGCACGTACAGGTGGATCCGAAAATAAAAGTTTCCCCGTAAGAATCTTCTTGGTCCCCCCTGACATGTTCTGAAAACTGAGTGTAGATGGGACACCAAATACAAAGGTTATTAAGGGGGGAGGTGGACCCCTACACACCCCTTCTTCCCTTCAGAAAGCAAGCAAATGTAAATTTAATTCAGTGCCAGGACAATCCAGCGTGTCAGCTCTATTAATCCCGGTCATTTTTCTGAGTCTGGGAACATCCTTGGACTAAAGACTGTTTCTTACAGAGTGACTTGTCTTTCTGCGTGGAGGTTTAACGTGGTTGATGGTGTGTTTAATACAAGGCATCAGCCGTGGGTGGCCAGGTTTGAGCATCTGCAGCTGTACATCTCTCGGGAGAGGAAGGTGACACCGCCACCGTGCTAGGGGTGACATGTTCTGCAGAGTCAAATCAAACCTAGATATAATCCTTGATGAGAGGGGTGGGAGGGGAGAGGCATGTTACTTCCCACCTTATATATTTGTGCAATGTCCTCATACGCTTTGGGGTACATTTTAAAAGACAGCGCGCGTACTTTTGTTCGCGCATCAGGCGCAAACAAAAGTATGCTGGATTTTATAAGATACGTGCGTAGCCGCGCGTATCTTATAAAATCCGGGGTCAGCGCGCGCCCAAGGGGGTGCACATTTGTGCAACTTGCGCGGGCCGAGCCCTGCGCGCGTTGCCCGTTCCCTCCGAGGCCGCTCCGAAATCGGAGCGGCCTCGGAGGGAACTTTCCTTCCACCTTCCCCTACCTACCCCCCCCCCCCCCCCCGGCCCTATCTAGACCCCCCCCACACACACCTTTATCCAAAAAGTTACTACTGCCTCCGGGCAGTAGTAACTTACGCGCGCCGGCATGGCAGGCCCTGACACAGGCCACAGTGTCGGGGCACTCGGCCACGCCCCCAGACCACCCCTTTTTGCAAGCCCCGGGACTTACGCGCGTCCCGGGGCTTGCGCACGCCGCCGAGCCTATGCAAAATAGGTTCGGCGCGCTCAGGGGGGTTTTAAAAGGGTTACGCGCGTATCTTTTGCTCGTAACCCTTTTAAAATCCGGCTCTTTGAGGTCTGTTTACAAAGGGTTTAGGCACCTAACCTTTGAGAATTAGGTGCTTAGGTTTTCTCCTTTTGAAAACTGAGTACGGCTGAGTGCCTGAATTTAGATGCCTAGATGCTAGGGCAGGGAAAATAAGTTAGGTGCTTCGTGCTGATTTACAGTGCTAGGGCATTTAACCTAAATGCCTACATTTAAGCCCCCTCAGTTTGATGAATTTTTGACCTGAAACACAGGTGCCTAATTTTTTGTCTAGGTTAAACATTTTTTGCTTTCTTTTGTGAAAAAAGAAAAAAGATCGACTAGCAATAAGATATCCAGAAGGGGAAATAACCATGATACTATCAACATTTGACCAATTATTGAGCTTCTCCCAAGGACAAAGGGAGATTTAATATGAGCCAATCGGGCATTTTGATTAAAGCTGCTGGCCTGCTGATCGTTACTAATTTCATTTCAGGTCATTGGAAGCCAACCTGGTTCCACTGACCGATCCAAATTTGGTGGTATTGGTCACAAACTCCAATGTGCGGCATACTCTGACGGGAAGTGAGTATCCCACCCGCCGGCGACAGTGCGAAGAAGCTGCGAAGGCTCTCGGGAAGGCGAGCCTGAGAGAGGCATCCATGGCAGACCTGGATGGTAAGTGACAGGCAAGTTGTCCTGAGTCATCAGATCGAGACTCAGCCAGGTCGCCGTTGTTATCATTGCAGTGTACAGAAATGCTGGACATTAGAGGTGCGGAGACAGCTGCTTCCGAGAAGTTGTCTTTGGATTTAGAGCTGTAGGACAGGCAACTCTGGAGGACATAAGTCAGGGAACTGAATGTTTCCCTCATGTACTGAGTGAAGAGTGTAAAAATAGTATTTATGCCAGAATAAGTCTTGTCTGTCCCTAGACCATCAGCTGAAAGAGCCAGACTACAGCCATCAGAAATGAGAACCTGTGAGAATTCCTGCCCAAAATGTCCTCCGTCTGATCCAGAGCAGTTTTTCCAAAGTCACGGGGGGGGGGGGGGTGCACATTATTTAGAATCTCCTGCCAGGATGGTTCACCTTCAGCGTGTCTTCTTTCTTCCGTAGCTGCAAAGGCCCTGCTGACTGAAGAGGTGTACCGACGGGCAAGGCACGTGATTGGGGAGATTGCTCGTACTGTTCGGGCTGCGGAAGCTTTAAAGGCTGGAAGTTACAAGGAATTTGGAAGACTAATGGTGGAGAGTCACAACTCCCTCAGGTACTGATCTTCTGCTGCTACGATAGGGAGATTGACCACTGTTTGCGGTGGGGGGGGAACCCAGCCTTGGAATCCCATGTCACTGTCCAAAAATTAAATCACAACTAGTATAATGTGTTCCAAGAAAATAATCAAACAAACAGCAGCTGCCACACTAGCATAGGTTATGGGAGACCTCCCACCTTTGACATGAACACAGACTGGGGGAGTCCAAGTTCCCCTGCCTGACACCACGGAGAGCAGGAGTTCCCCACCGGCACAGACAGTGTAAGCCTCCCCCTGCATTGCCTGTTATTTTGTTTTTAGTTTTTTTTTAAAAGCAGATTGATGGAAAAGAGAGATTCTAGTCTAGAGGTCCTGAATATGGTACCCACTTATTTAGAAAATTATGTGTTAATCTAAGACAGAGCACTCGCACACCAGCTGTTTTCCTAGGTATTATGACTTGCTCTAATGTTGCTTCCTCCAGGGATGATTATGAGGTGAGCTGCCCAGAGCTGGATGAGCTGGTTGTTGCGGCGACCGCAGTGTCGGGCGTGTACGGCAGCAGGATGACTGGCGGGGGCTTTGGTGGCTGCACTGTCACCCTTCTGGAGGAGGGGGCAGTCGATAGGGCAATCCAGCACATCAAGGTAATGGGATTTTAATTCCGTGCGTCAGCATAAGCTAATAACCCAGCAGGTGCATTTAAATCCAGTTCATTTTTAGTTAAATGAGGACTGGACTGTAGTTGGCAGGTTTCTGAATGCACAAGGATTGCTTTAGTGAATTTAATCTCAATCGGAATGTAATAAGTTTTTTGTTTTAAATGTTTGCTAAAAGGGCTAACGGAAGTAATCTGAGCTGGTATGTGGGCCAGCTACTCATACAGCAGGGAGCTGGACCCAGGTTCTGATCAGAAACAGGCTGTACGTAGAAGCTGGGAACAGATGGAGAACTTGAACAATTTTTAGCACCACACCTAACCTTCAATATCAAAGTCTAAGAAGGAGTATCTTACTGTAACCTTTCTTTGTATATAAAAATGCCCCTTCTGCTTCGAAGAGCAGTGTTGCATGTAGCCTTTGACACTGCCCAATGTGAAATTCCAAGGATCATGTCTTCCCCTCTGTTCTGGGACACATTATTATTCATTTCCTATGGAATGAGCAATGTAGGTCACAAGCGACGCATCATGGGAGTTGACCTTCTTGCTGCTTTGACACGTTCACATCTCGGTTTCTCTTCTGTCACCAGGAGAAATACAAGGGCAGCCCGACTTTCTACATCACCAAGCCGGGTGGCGGAGCGGCAGTGCAACAGCTCTAGAGAGGAGGGGACCTTGCAAGAACCTGATTTGAGGAGCCACAGACCGAGCAGGAGCTGGAACACAGCAATAAACCCTCAACCCCAAGCAATTCATGCTCACAAAAGTTTTACTTGGTGAGGGGCAATGACATTCTGAGAAGATGGGCTAGGTCTAAATGCTTTGTAAATTTCACAAATAAAAGAGATTCTTTCTGTCTTTTTCTTATATAAAAACAGGCTCCATGTCATCCCTTTTTAATATAGTGAGGTTAAGATGCCTTTTAAGTTTTACCTCCAGTGGAGAGCTTGAATAGATGCAAATCTCAGATAGGAGAATGTGGAGCTAGTGCATTTACAGCCAGACTGGGTTCTAATCTTCTCTTCTATAAGCCACTTAATTTTATTATTGACATCAGAAAAAGACATTAAACTCATGCTGTCAATTTCCTCTCCCCTAGCCTTAGTAATGTACCTTTTCTCAGCAGCTGATAGTGTGTGCTGTCTTACCCAGAGCCTGGTTAATGTTTAAAAGTGGGGGAGTGCTGCAAACATGTCCTTACCTATGCAGAATGCATATGAAATTGCTGCCTCTTCATGGCCCATGAGGAAATCATTTTAATTATATTTTGTGTTCAATTAATGCTAATGGACAGTTTTTGGTGGGATAAGATATATTATGCAGAGTCAAACCAACGGTCCATCGAGCCCAGCATCCTGTCCGACAGTGGCCATTCTGGGTCACAGATACCTGGTAGATCCCAAAGAGTAGATCTTTTCCCCTGCAAATTGCTGCTCAGTGCTTCCTCCAGCATTTTCAGGCAGTGCTCCCGTGCCTTGAACACAGGAGAAAGAAAATTAACATGTGCTCATGAAAGTATGACTGCTTGTCCTCTCTTTGGATCCCCTTTTCCCTGAAGAATGTTAGAGAAGGTATTCCAGAAAAAAAAACCTAAACAATCCACTTCATAGGTTTCAGACAGAATAAGGGCTTAGACAAATTCCCAATTCTTAAATGTGAAAAAATCCAAAGCAAAGAGCAAAACCTATTGAGAGCTCCTTCAAGCCACCTTTTCCCTTTTATTTAGGCAAAAGAAAGTATTAGAAAAACAAACAAACAACCAAAAGGCAAGAGATGCTTTAAGGCTGTCTGAGTTCAGTTTCTTACCTTCACAGTTAGTTTGGGAATTTTCCTGCTGGATGCATCCTTCAAAGGACAGAATGTGTCTAGCAAAGGAAGGAAGAATGCTAGATGCCATCTTTTCCAATCCCTCCCTCCACCTCACTCCTTCACTCCCTCTCATTTGTTCCTCCCTCTGCCATCTCTCCTCCACTCCTTTTTCACATGCTCTCGCTCCTACCCCCCCCTTTACCCGCCAGTTTCTACCTTAGAACAAATCCATCCCACTCGTCTTCCCTCCCACTTTCTGACCTGGACCCTCTCTTCCGAGAATTTGCAAAGGAATCCGTGTGTTAAGCTTCTGCTGAAAAAAATTGTCGGCTGACAAACCCCCCCCCCAGTCGTAGAATCACTTGTGCAAACCGGCAGCTTAGAGGAAGGCAAACGCCACACAGTATAGCCCAGGGTGTTGTTTCTTCTTCTTTGCATCATGGCTCATGCATGTAATACAGGCGGCTCATCACACCAGACTGAGCAACAACTCAACATCACTCTCTACCTCTATGCTAGCAAGAAACTGAAATCTGCTACTTACCTGGTGGGACAAATTCTTCTTTTTCTGGTTCTTTACTCTTCAGACAAAAACAAAAGGCATTTTCCTAGCATGTAGCAGATGAACCCAAAACAAATGGGTTTAGTGTGCTCGTGCTAGCAGTTGGAGACGGATCTGACGTCAGCACGGGTACATATACCCCCACAGGAAGTGCCTCAAATCAGTAATTTCCGTCTCCAAAGCAGTTTGGAGCTACCTCACGCTCGCTGAGCATGTTTCCAAATTCGCAAGATTCAGCGACACAGAGGCCTAGTTCTTCTAGTGGCCCCGGACTGGCCAAGAAGACCCTGGTACACAGACATGAGAAGACTACTGGAAGGGAATCCTCTACGCCTGCCTCCACACAGGGACCTGCTGCAGCAAGGTCCCATCCTCCACGAGGATCCGGCTCAATTCTCTCTTACGGTCTGGCCATTGAGAGGGCTAGACTGAAGAAAAGGGGATACTCGGAGCCGGTTATAGATACACTCCGAGTACGCAAGTTCTCCACATCCCTAACATATATCAGGATCTGGAGAGATTTTGAAGCCTGGTGCGACTCTCACGGCACCAAGATTCCTATCGTTTTGGACTTCCTGCAAGATGGACTTTAGAAGGGTCTGTCCCTCAGCTCCATCAAGGTCCAGGTAGCAGCGCTGACTTGCTACGGTCCCAGGAGTGATGGCAACACCATTGCCAAGCACCCAGATGTCTCACGTTTCCTGAAGGGAGTCAAACACATTCGCCCGCCACTGAAGTGGCCAGTGCCCTTGTGGAATCTCAACCTAGTATTGGAATTTTTGGCGGGATCGGCCTTCAGGCCCCTTCGAGGCCTGTCCCTCCGTTTGTTAACCTTGAAGATGGTGTTCTTGCTGGCTGTGTGTTCAGCGCGCCGCATCTCAGAGCTACAAGCACTATCCTGTCGTGATCCATTTCTCAGAATCACTCCAGAGGCTATCCATCTTCGCACAGTTCCAGCCTTTTTACCCAAAGTGGTCTCACGCTTTCACCTCAACCAAACCATATCCTTGCCTACCACGGAAGGTTTGAAGAAGTCAGAGGAAGGTCGAATGCTACGCCATCTCGACATCGGCAGACTGCTGCCAGATACCTGGAAATGTCAGAAGCAGTACGAAAGACGGACCACCTGTTCGTCCTGCACAGCGGGAAGAAGCAAGGGGAAGCGGCCTCATGGCCAACCATCGCCCACTGGATTAAAGAAGTTATCAAGGCAGCCTACATAGAGGCGGGAAAACCACCACCTCTACAGGTCAAGGCCCATTCTACCAGAGCACAGTCGGCCTCTTGGGCAGAAGCTAAGCTGCTGTCGCCTGCAGAGATATGTAAGGCGGCGACATGGTCCTCCCTCCATACCTTCTCCAGATTCTACCGTCTGGACGTCCAGGCTAGGGAGGACACAGCATTTGCGAGGGCAATCTTAAACAGTCCTCGGGCAGCCTCCCGCCCAGTCCGGGAGTAGTTTTTGTACATCCCATTTGTTTTGAGTCCATCTGCTACACGCTAGGAAATGTTGAGATTACTTGCCTGATAATCTCCTTTTCCTTAGTGTATGCAGATGGACTCAGCATCCCGCCCGGCTGCCGGTATACATGGGGATTCACCGACTCACGGTAAGCCATGTTTTCTTATATAGGGCATCCACCCTGCCGGGTGTCAACGCCTTCCGGCTGAGTACACTGGCGGTCTCCAGCTACCATCAATTGGTCAGGGTAATCCTGTTGATTAATCGATCGGTCAGTCACACATATATCCATAAAGCTTTGCAAGGAAGATTACTGATTTGCGGCACTTCCTGTGGGGGTATATGTACCCGTGCTGACGTCAGATCCGTCTCCAACTGCTAGCACGAGCACACTATACTCATTTGTTTTGAGTCCATCTGCATACACTAAGGAAAAGGAGATTATCAGGCAAGTAATCTCAACAATGAATCAGATGCTGATGACACAGGTTCTAATCTGCACCATATTTTACCATCTGTTTTGCTTCTATTTATTGGATAGTAAAAACGCAGACTTGTTTTAAAAGGAAACTTAGTTCTTACCTGTTAATTTTCGTTCCTGTAGTACCACGGATCAGTCCAGACAGTGGTTGAGCCTCCTTTCCAGCAGGTGGAGACAGACTAAAACTTGCAGGATGCCCTATATCAGGACAGAGCCTATCCTTTCACCCTTCAGTGTAACGTATGTCAAAGCAGAAAACAATAAAACCAAGAATAGGATCAAGCAAGTAACCCAAAAGCTCAACGGAGCAACCATAGAATAATGTAGAAGCATAGTATACCTATACGCTCTTGCATAAACTTGGTATAAAATAACCACCAAGGCTTCCGGTGTAAATGCTCAGTAATCTTGCACCAAGGAAAATATGAAATCTGCAGACCTGCAAGAAAACAAGCTTCGAGAGGACAGAAGACAGACAGGGAAGGGCGTCTGGACTGATCCGTGGTACTACAGGAACGAAAATTAACAGGTAAGAACTAAGTTTCCTTTCCTGTACGTACCCGGATCAGTCCAGACAGTGGGATGTACCAAAGCTTCCCTAAACTGGGTGGGACCGAGACAGTCCCGCTCGAAGCACTTGCCGCCCAAAGGAACCGAACACTGGAGCGTGTACATCCAGACGGTAGTGCCGAGCAAAAGTGTGCAGAGACGTCCAAGTGGCAGCCCTGCAAATCTCCTGTGGAGAGACTGACTCTCCGCCCAAGAAGTAGCCTGAGAACGCAGAAAATGGGCTTTCAGACCCTCAGGAAGTGGACGACCTTGACAAAGATATGCCGAGGAAATGGCGTCCTTCAACCACCGCGCAATCGTGGTCTTAGAAGCCTGTTTACCCCGGTTGGCACCACTCCAAAGGATGAAGAGATGGTCCGAAACGCGCTGCTGTAAAAAGGCTAAACATGAAGGATATACACCCTCAACGGGTCTAAGCCTTCCTCCCTACATCATGCCTCAAAAGCCTTCCATACACCATGGAAGTGGACAGTCTCCTGGTCTGAAGTAAAGTGGATATTACCGGCTCAGAGTACCCTTTCGATCTTAAATGCCTCCTCTCAAAAGCCAAGCCACGAGACAAAAGTGATCCGCCCGATCCAAGAAGATAGGGCCTTGCCTCAGTCTCGACAGATGAGATAGCCTGAGGGCTCCCATCCATGACAAGCTGGATCAGATCTGCAAACCACGGCCGCTGCAGCCACTTCAGCACCACAAGAATCACCTTTCCTGGATGCCTCTCAATGTGCCACAACATGTGGTCTATTAATGGCCTTGGAGTAAACCCATATAGCAGAGTCCGTGCCTACCATGGAAGAACCAAAGCGTCTATGCCCTCAGCCCCAACTTCCTGTCTTGTGACTGATGAACCTCGGCATTGCATTGTGATGCCATTAGATCCAGCTGTGGGTTGCCCAGCGAGCTCTGATGAGATCCCCTGACAATTCCCATTCTCCAACTGTTGCCTGTTGGGATAGTCTGCCTGCACACTGTCCACTCTGGCCACATGATGCCGCGATCCCTGCAGATGCCCTTCCGCCCAAAGAAAAAGCTCCTGGGCCTCAAGAGCTAAAGCACAGTTCTTCATTCCACCCTGGCGACTGATATACGCCGTCGTCGCATTATCCGAGAATGCTCTTACCACTTGACTTCGGACCTGAGGAAGGAAAGCCATCAGAACCCTGCATACCGCCCTTGTTTCCAAGCGATTGATTGACCAGGTTGCTTCTACTAGCAACAACTGACCCTGGGCTGTCTGCCCTTGACAGACTGCCCCCCCCCCCCCCCAACTAGTGAGGCTGGCATTCGTGGTCACCAACCACCAGTCCAGAGTCTCCAGGTCCATCCCTTCCTCCAAATTGTGACAAGAAAGCCACTACAATAGATTGGACCTGGATTCCTCCTGTAATGGTAATGGCTGCTGATACTCCTCTGACGACGGACTCCACCATGACAGCAGGTCCTGCTGCAGAGGCCTCAGCCAGGCAAACACCCACGGCACCAAATCTAGTGTAGATGCCATAAAACCAAGAACCTGTAAATAATCCCAGGCCTTAGGAACTGGCAGATGTAAAAACCGCAGTACCAGTGACTGAATCTTTTCCACCCTCTCTGGGGTGGGAAAGACCCTGCCAGCCCAGGTATCAAACCGTGCTCCCAGGTAGTCCAAAGACTGACTTGGCCCCAAGTGACTCTTGGCCAGGTTTATCACCCAGCTGAGCGACTGTAACGTTTCCATCACCCGGCATCTTGCCTGTGAACACTCCTCTTCGGACTTTGCCCAAATGAGCCAATCGTCCAAATACGGGTGAACCAGAATCCTCTCCCTTTGCAGGGCCACCACCACATTCAACTTCGTGAATGTGTGAGGTGCCATAGCTAATACGAAAGGAAGGGCCTGAAATTGAAAATGCTGCCCCGGCACTATGAAGCGCAGAAACTTTTTATGCTCCTGCTGAATGGCTATATGCAGATAGGCTTCTGTCAAGTCCAAGGATGCAAGAAACTCTCCTCTTTGGACTGCTGCGATTACCATCTGCAGCGCCTCCATTAAAAAATGCAGAATCCGCAGCGCCATATTGATCGTCTGTAGATCTACAATGGGCCAAAAAGCACCCTCTTTCTTGGGACCACGAAGTAAATGGAATACCTTTCCTCACCCCCTCTCTGGAGTAGGCACCAGCACAATTGCGTCCAGGTTCTGCAAGTGGTGGAGAATATCCTGGATGGCCTTTAGTTTGTTTCGGGATGTGCAATGGGACATCATAAAAGCCTCCTTTATCGGATGAGAAAGTTCTAAGGCGTAACTGTTTATCACCTCCAAAACATACTGGTCCAACATGATCTTGGCCCATTCTTCACAGAAAAGGGACAACCTCTCTCCTACTACTTCCATTGAAGAGTGGACCTGCCCGACTTCATTGTGAGGCATTTCCACCTCCATGGACAGACTGGAGTCATCTCTTTGAGTCCTGTGGACACCCTGAAAGTCTGTTTCCTTCCTGAGATCTGCGTCTGCCCTGAGCCTGAGATACTCTTGCCTGAATGAAAATGCTTCACCTCCCGAAAATGGGAGCGTGGGGGAGGGCAGAGGTCTTCTTGGCCACTTTCTTATCTTCCGGCAAGTTGTTGCCCTTGGATTCGCCCAGAACATTCATCAATTGCTGAAGAGCAGCTTTCTCTTAAAATGGAGATTACAAAGTTGGGGTTTGGACCAAACATCTGCCACCCAATTTTGTAACCACAGAAGCCTCCTTGCTGCTACCATATTTCTGGTCGATGTTCGGACCATGTCATAAAGGCATCTGCCACATAGGCCACCCTGGCCTCCAGCCATGCCGCCTGATTGGAGTTGCCATAAGCAGACCTTTCTCCTGCGCCTTCTGCACCCAGCACAAACAGGCCTTCTGCATCAGGCTAGCCAAATCATTGCCTGGAGGCTTAACGCTGAAACCTCAAACATTCTTTTCAACTGGATATCCTTCAAAGCAGCAGACCCTGCTACTGGAATAATGGTCTTCTTGGTAATCGCATCCACATTAGGGAACCTCAGTAACTCCAAGGTCTCTTCCATTAGCGGATACAACTTCACCAATGCTCTGCTGACCTTTCATACGAGCCTCCAGGGTATCCAATTCCTGGTTTACCAGTTTCTTCAGCAAAGTAAATGCTTCTAGCAGTCCCCGTAGGCCATCCAGTACTAGATCCACCCCCTCATTATCCAAATCTTCCTGGGTAACCTTGATACCCAGCTCCCCCAAAACCTAGGAAATGAGGTATCTTAATTCCTCTTTCTGGAACAGCTGCATGACCCTGGGGTCATCACCTTCTGAAACCGGTACTTCATCCGGGTTGACCCATCCTTAAACACCCCTGGGTCATTAGCTGGGCTGCTCACTGTGAGGTCATCCCCTGGGATCATCTGTCGAATCACTTCCAAGCACAAACAGGTCATCTGGATCTTGACCAACTGCGTCATGGTCCTCTCCATACTCTCCCTCCCCTGAGGGAGATGCCAATGCAAGACGCCAAAGTAAGGACCACCCAGCTGTGGCCCTCTTGGACCTTTTTAAAGCACACTGTGGCTTCCTCTCCAGGGGCCGCTTCTCCCCAGTTCCCCATCTGGCCAAGTAGTTCCTGTGGAGGAGCAGCACGAAATCCTCCAGATGCCCCTCATCCCAGGGGCATTCCCACTGGGGAAAGAAGAGGAAAGGGATTCCCTGGACCCTGCAGCAGCTGCTGCTTGTTTGCCACATGCCTCCCTGGAGCTGCATCTTCAGCCCCCATGGGAGGAACCAGTGCTGGTCCTGATGAATGAATGACCCTCCGGGCACCCGCAGCCTCCATGGAGATTCCTTCACCACCCAAGGAACAATCCCAGCATAGCACTCCTGAATTGAGCTGTTTCAACTGTGTGCCACAGGCTCTGCACACTTTCGCGTGCTGTGATGCCATCAGACCTACCACATGGCCGCCGCATTTCAGACACGCCTAAGGAGATCCCTGCTACAGCCCTGATGGGCTTCCCCGACTCACCTCGGAACCATCAGCAACTTCGGGCAAACAGCACAACTCTTCCTCCACACAAGTGGAGCCCCGCTGCTACCCTGCTCACAACAGTTCGGCTAGCTCCCGATCTAATTTTTTTTTTTTTTTTTAAAGGAGCCACTGACAAAGAAAGGAAAAGTAAAACCAAATACTTTCCCGTTGCTGGCCACCAAAAGGGGAAGAGGCTCTTTGAGGATAAGATGGAGCAAGGACCCCTGGCTATAAGACCCCCCGAGATGATGTAGGCAAAAACAGTCCAGGGATCACCAACCCCGCACTCGCCTGGCTCCACCTTTAGGATGGTCCACAAATTTCCAAACACCTCAGGGAGCTCCAGAAGATTATTCTGTTTCTAAACTTTTTTTTTTTTTTTTTTTTAAATTTTAAACTACTCTAACCAGACTACAGGTTTGCACCTTTACCATCTGCTGGAGACAGAGAAATACTGAGGGACTGCAGGTGGCGCACTCAGTTATGTAGCAGTGCCTCAAAGTTTTTGTTCTCTGCCTCCATCTGCTGGTAGAGATGCAAAGCCCACTTGTTTGGACTGATCTGGAGTATGAACAGGGGAAACTGTTTTGATTTTCCTTGTTTGGGAGGTGGGGGGGGACGACGACACATAGATTAAGCCTTTGTGGACAGGAGAGTGAGCCTTTGTTCAGGGGAGAGGGAAGTGAGGCTGATGCAGATTCTGTTTTGGGTGAGAGAGGGGTAAGAGGTTGACACTGCTCTTTCTTTAACTGGAGGAGGAGCAAGACCAACACAACTTTTGTGCTTGGCTTTGCTGAATATCTATTGTACAAGTGTGTTGCAATCTGGTTTGAAGAAAGGTGTTACCCAAAAACACAAAATTACTATACAGCCACAACCTATTTTCTTTAGCAACTCATACTCTTAACATGGACACTGCACGGCTAGATTAGAAAAACGTAGCAATTATTTGTGCAAAATTTAATGTTATAGAAAGGAAAAAGAAAAGCTTTGCCATTAAAGTGGTGCCACCCAGAGCTCTGGGAAGCAGATGCACCAGCTGCTCAGTTCTGCCTTCATGCCCCCCCCTTCCCCGCCTCCTTCCCTGCCCAAGGAATATGTAACATGAAACCTCGGATCTCCACAAGCTCCAAAAAACAAAAAGCCACTGAGGCAGAGTCAGCAGCTGGCTGTCAGCAGCAAACCCAGAAGAGAGAGAGAGAGAGAGAGAGAACGAGAGAGGCGCGCACACACACACAGAGCAGCCAGAGAAAGGGGCAAAATGGGGGCCTACAGTATGTGAAAAAAAAAAAGAGTGCGCAGTGCAGAAGGACAAACACTGCTCCCGGGGTAAGGATCTTTTCTTTGTCCACCTTCACTAATCCTCTGCAGCATCTCATGGCTAGCTCTCCTGCATACGATAACATCTTTCCTGTCTCTTTGGTGCTCCATCGCAACAAGTTAGGAGTGTTAAGGTTGCTAGACATCACAGAGAGGGGAAGGGAAGCTGCTACTTTCAGAACCAGCCTAAAGAAGAGAAAAGTTTCAGCTGTGATCAGATTAAAACGGATTTGCTGGAGGCTATAATGTTGTTTGTTGAACTGTGGGGGCTTTAAACGGAACGAGTGCTGGCAAAAGCAGAGCAGCAGCCCCCTTCAGCTGCGGCATGAGCTCCGTTTCAGCATTTTTATTCCGTTTGTTATTGATTTCCCAAGAAGTATAACAAGATTTCAACACAAGGAGAGTAACAAGATTAGTAAAATAAGTCCCAGTTAGCATTCATGCATAATACTCGATATTTCAACATGCTGTTGCTCCTGCAGTAAAAAGCCTATAGTATCAAATACAGGACAAATGCTAGTATTAAAGCCCACTACAAAACAACTCGAACCCCCACGGACTGCACAAATCGTCCATAACTAAACTGCTCCTCCAGCAGTGAGAAAAAAAAAAAAGTTTCAGCCACAATTCCGATGAATTAATAAGAGATAAGAGTTCGAGGGGGGAGGGGTCTAATATCGATTAACTGTTCATTATCAAGAAAGGCAGACAATATATAACACGCCTGACACCTCTTTCCCAGGTAAGCTTCTCCATGCTAGCACTTCTTTATAAAAGCAGGCCCAAAAGGCCTGATACCAAGGTCAGTGCTAAAAGAAATTACCTGGCAAAAGACGGACAAAAGTTGGAAGGGGAAAAAAAAAACCCAAAACCTTGCTGGTTATTTTGGGGTGCTGTCACGCCGATACACACCGGGCTTTCCTGTTTCTACTAAGGCTATATTAGGATGGCCCCTCCATCCGCCCCCCACTTTGACTCCAAATGTGTGTGGATGTTTTGTTTTTTTTAGCGCTCCAGCTACTGCGGGCACAGGGAAGGGAACTTTCAAAGGCACTTCCATGGGTTAAACAGCGCTTTATCCGCGGAAGCTTACTGGCAGCGAGCAGAGGCATTCCCGCGAGCAGCGCCGGGGAGGGGTTTGACTTGCGTGCTTAGTTTTCAATTTTTCAAAAAAAGCACGAGCATAAAAATTCTCCCCGAAAAATGTCTGCGCAGAAATTAGCAGGTGTAATTGTGGGTGGGTCATTTTGTTGCCCAATGTTCAACGGGTGAGAGAATGCGTGTGCTTTCCCTTTAAAAATTGAACTTGTGCGCATATTTGATTTAAAACTGATGCAGGGCGTTACAAAATTATCCCCAAAGAGAGCAATTTTCAAAGCTGTTTCTGTGGGTTAAAGCATTTGATCCACAGACGTGGGCTTTTGGAAAATTGCTCACCCTCTCCGCGGATACAATTAGGTGCCTTCTTTTTTTGAGCACTCGTGTTACATTTTACTCGCATTCAAAGGTATTCCGTGCGGTTGGGGGTTAAGTCAGGGGGGGCAACGTCGGGCATGGCTTTGGCTGAAAAAAAATATGCAACCGCAGAGAAACCAGGCACAAATCTCTGCGGGAATTCTTTCCTGGGGCAATAATCAAAGCAAAACTACCTGTGAGGTTTTTGTTTTGATTCTTAGGGGCAAACCCCAGGAGTAAAACCTTCCTGTGGAATTTACACCAAGGTGGGCAGCGGGATTACGACCCCCCCCCCCTTAAAAAGGTTTGTGGATAACATCTATGTACAACAATAAGAGGTACTATAACCACCAGTAAATTACTCATTGAGGAGTGGATTTTCCAAAGCACGTGTGTGAATAACATGTTATTTTGCACACGTGCACAGGCCTATAGAAAGTTACCCCCGGGGGAGAGGTACAGGTACCTGAAAGAGAGCCAGGGCGTGGAAAACCATTTCCATGCGCGCTTTCTATAAATCGAAAGTACACATGCAAACACGGGTGTAAACACACCTGCTCCCATGCGTGTGCGCCTGCCAATTTTCAAAGCAGATTTACGCGTGCACATCTGCTTCGAAAAATTATGGCCGAAGCCCGAGCATACTTTGTAAATGCGGATTTCAGCCGTCAGCGCTCTCCCAAAGTAAACAAAAAAAAATCCCTACTTTTATTGGGAGCAAAACGGGGAAAGAAAAACCATTGTGCTGAAAAGCAGAAAGCATCAATTCTGCTGCGGGCACCTATGTATGCCAATCCCACACAACAGAGAGGATAAAGAGGTAGGACTGGTAGCCTTCTAGTGCTTACGGTCTAGAATCAAGGGCAGTAAAGTGAATAAACACTCACCCTGACCTCATTATACAGTGTCTGTGTAATGTTAATAATGCAAACCAGTTAGGGTAGATTCCTCCCCTCCCAGAGGATTTTACTGTCGGCACACAGGGGACCGCATTTTTGCTTTTCTTCTGTAATGGTTTGGAAAGAGACAAATTTAACACCAGGAGGAATGAATTTTCGATAATCTACTTATCAGAGTTGTGGCAAGACCTGAAGTGAGCTGTTCATGCAAGGAAGCCCCCATGTGTCACAAAATGGAAGTTGAAACATTATAGGTGGAAGAATGGCCAAAATTCCTTGAGGGTCGATGTGCGAGACTGATCAGCAGTTACAGGAAATGTTTAATTGAAGTTATTGCTGATCAAAAGGTGGTGCCACCAGCTATTGAATGAAGGGCTCGCAGACTTTTTCACACAAAGGTGCATTGTTTAATCTTTTTGCTGAATAAATATTCAAAATATCTCCCTTTTTGTCTGAGTTGTTGAATAGGGTTACCTGTCTCTTTTATCAGGGTTTAGATTAGGACCTATTCATGTTTTGAAAATAAATTGTGCTAAAATGTAGATCATCCTAGGCAGTTCACAAACCTTTTCTCAGTATTGTATATTTTATTATATATATATATATAAAAGCCCTGAGAACATTTTTACAGTAGGTCACTAACACGGTTTCACTACTATGGCCCAGAACAGGCAAAGGGACCGTATAAGTTTAGAACTTCAATTTCTGTAATCAACAGAGCTTTAGTTTCTTTCATTGACTAAAAATGCCTTTTACAGCGTTACAGGAATCATGGTGCGTTTCCGACTGTTTGCTCTCTGCTGTCCTTGGCTGCTGCTCGCCCTAAAGAAATGCCAGTTAAAAAGAACAGAAACAAAATAAGAGTTTCAGCCAACTGCAGCTAAACCGGGACAAAAAGAAAAACACCCTCCTGTACGTCCCAGGCCACGATCCTGCTTGACCCAATGTGCTTTGCTAGGATTCTGACAGATTTGTGCATCTTTCGCCTCTGTGGACATACAACTCCCTTATAAGCCCAATAGTTAAAAACGTGACAGTAGCAATCAAGGCTGATGTCACAGTGTTTCCTTTGATGTGAATTTGCTCAAATTCTCTCTAACAAGGCTGAGCACATGTTCCTATGGCTCCTAATGAAGAGATACATTTTGGGATACAGAAACAAAAGCATCTTGGGGGTGAGACATGGAGCTGACGCGGAATAGCCATTAAGCAGAATAGCCCTTGGAGGACAAAATAGAGTCAGACGCTGCCCTTTATGCCAGCTTGCATGAATTGCTGTGGCTAGAGCATGGAGCTGTGAAATATTAAGACACAACTTCCACTCCCTTCCCCATCAGATGCTATGTGGCCCCCCTTGTTACTTAATCTTCCCTGAGCCCAATATCCAGTGGCATGGAGAGCAGCAGAAGCTAAACCCTAACACTTGATTTGGCTAACTCTACCCCAGGGATGGGCAATTCTAGTCCTCGAGGGCCGCAAACCGGTCGGGTTTTCAGGATATCCCTAATGAATATGCACAAGAGAGATTTGCATGCACTCTGCCTCAGTCATATGTAAATCTTTTTCATGCATATTCATTAGGGATATCCTGCAAACCCAACCGGTTTGCAGCCCTCGAGGACCGGAATTGCCCACCCCTGCTCTACCCGGATATCTGGTGGCACTTATCCAGCTAACAGTGCTGCTGAATATACCCGAATAAAGTTATCTGGTTGAGGTTAGGCCTGGCCTTCACCCCAATCAGGCTTGTCTGGATATCTTGAGCCAGACAGCGCTGAATATCTAATGCAGTCTGGCTAAAGCTTTGCTGGGCCCTCCAAACTCCACCTCTTCTTATGCAGGTAAATTATCTGCCTGCTGAACTGGGGGGAGGAGGGCGTTTGTAAAAACAAAGATTTATCCAGGTTTGAACATCGACCTCTCTGTGTTTAAATGTCTCTTGTGGTGGGAAACCCCACAGCCATGGCACAGCCTCTTGTACCGCACCACAAAGGGAATAAGAAATACGCTTCGGTGTTTAAAATAAATTTGGTTTCTGCTGAACTACTCGCACAAGAGATTTTCTGTGTCAGGTTTGCCATTTCTGGCTTTCTTTTTTCTTAAGCCTTACTACGCCATGAAACCAAGCCTGCCTGCACATCCCTGTCTCTGGTGCCTCTCTCTTTTGATCCTGTTAAACTGGAAGGGGTGGTGCTCCTTCTTCTGTCATCTGAGTATCCTCAGCACAACACTACACTACTTTAATTAGTGGGTTTGTTTCGCTAGCATTTAAGTTTGAATTCTGAACATAGGTAACCTCTCCCCGTCAGGGTCTCCACCCTCTGTTTCTGAATCTCTCTCTCTCTCTTATTAGTCTGAAACACTTGCAAGGTGGCTTTCAAACGAGAAAAGAAAAAAAAAATCAGATCTGGTGAACAGCGGATGAAGAAACGGTCAGAGTTTTCCTGGCAAGGAGAGCGGGGAGAGAGTTGGCTCGCAGCTCTTCCAATAGTGAAGAGGAAGAAAAAAAAAAACAAAAAACCTCCTTCAATTCAAAACATATGTCTGGAAAATAGGAAGAAAGAGTCGTTGTTGGAGTTCCAGAATGCACACTAACTTATGTGAAAACAGGCAGGCTCAAGAAAAGGAATTGCCATTTGGATTCTGCAAAAGAAGGGCTTGACAGCAGATACCAGCGAGTCCCTTCCAGCCTTCTTGTTTATTGTAAGGGTCGGAGAATTAGAATGGAGACGAAGATGGAAGAATTCTCTTCATTTTGACCCTGGCAGGTTCCTCCTGCTCAGATGGAACCAGGGCTGGGATCTGGCACCATGAACCTTCATTCGTGACTATTTTATATCTCCTCTCAACTAACTGTGGACCAGTTATTGCAGCGAAGGTCCTCGGCTGGGGACCAGGTGCCTGGGCAATCATGGGTCCTAAATCTGGCCACTAGGTGCTGCTGTTGCACAAGGACTATAACTCCCTCTCCCTGGAGGCTGCGAATGGCCATAGTCTGGGGTGAGTAGAAGCAGCATGGGATCTATTTACTGTTTGGGATCCTGCCAGGTGCTTGCGACCTGGATTGGCCACTGTTGGAAACAGGATGCTGGGCTTGATGGACCTTCAGTCTGACCCAGTATGATAGCCTTTTATGTTCTTAAGTCAGGAATCGAATCTGGGTCCCTCTGAATGGCAACAGGTAGTACTGGCCACTAAGCCACTGGATCGGACTACACAAAATTAGTTTTCGATACATGTCAAACTGATAAACAAAGGAATTTTAAAAAAGTAATAATAATTAAGTGCAATCAACTAGGTTACAACATAATTGGAAGCTTTCTGATGGGAGGCATTACTTTGTGTCTGTGGTCTAATCCTATAACACAAACACCCTTGGTCTAATTACTGAAATAACACCAAGTCATTTAACAGCTATACACACACACACATATGTGTCATATATATATATATATATATATAGAGAGAGAGAGAGAGATTTGATATTCTGCCTTTCACCAATGTGGGCTACAACAGATTTTAAATCAAACAGTCGCAGTATATTAGTCGAGGATCCCCAGTGTACTATGGAGCCACATGCGGTTCAAACACTTGATCTGAGACTGTGAACCAGACAGGAGGGAGAGGCGCCAAAGGAGAGGGTATGACAAACGTGTGGCTGAAAGAGTCTTGTTAGGCCCGGCCATGGGGATGGAGAGGTGGCGGGAGGGAAGGGAGCATGTCAGGAGAGAAAGGGAAAAGTATCTGCAGCTGGGGAATCTAAAGGAGGTTATATTTGGGGGTCAAACATGTATCTAGATAAGGGAACATGACCTGGGGGCTATGATTTTCAAGATATTGGGAGTTTCCAGATAATAGATCAGATAAAAGGTGCTGAAATAAATATCAAGATACACTAGCTCCTCTAAGTGGTCTCCAAGGTCTACCCACCAGGTCCGGTTTTCAAAACAACAAAATACACAAATTACCGGGTTCCTTAAATCTCATGTCTAATGTACATAATGCCACCAATCCAAACAGCTAGAATACCAATGTCAATTTAATAACCTTTCTATAAGTAAATTTAACAATTGTAAAAAAAAAAAAATTAAGGTTTTGAGAAAAAACTAAACAAGATAAAGTACTGTTTTTAAGGAATGTGGAAAGGGAAAACCTGAGACTGCACCAATACAAAATTTAAAATTTTGTAGTTTTCAGGGAAATATCGAATTTCTTCGATACTTCAATGCCTTCAAAAGAGACTTTATAAGCATCTGGACAGACGGCTTTATCCCGGCCCAAGAAAGTCAAAATCTTTAACGAAAGAACGCCAACAAGGCCATGTTTCACTGTGATCCATGCTGCTTCAGGGCCCACGCTTGAGAAGACTTTAAAAAAAAGTTATTTATAGAAAGTTATTAAAACTGACAATGGTGTTGGGATTGTAATGTACATGCTGTACATATACCTGACAAATAGCAATTGGGATATATAATGAAAGCTAGACCTGTTGGCAGACCTCAAGGTCTGGAAGCAGACACTGTCTCAAATGCACACTGTGCTGACTTTATAGGATTAACTCATTCTATTTACATTCCTGCAACAAGTTGGTGTGTTTAAAAAAAAAAAAAAAGCAAGCACTGAAAGTTTTTGCCATTGGAACCCCATCCAGCTGTAGCCATTTCATTTTAATTGATTTATTTAATCGGTCCTTTTGCTTTGTGTGACAGCAATGCAATGGCGTTTCTTGCACCACCGAAGATTTCAAATCCTCTGAAATCACCGAGCAACACACCCACACATACAACTTCATTTTAACAAAGTGACCTCCCATCCAGAGCATAGCTCAAAATGGCACATGTGGAGATTACCACAAATTTAAATCCGCATAGGGTAGCAACCAAAATGACCAATTAGTTCCAAATCATTGAAGAGCAGCATGTTTTCTAACTGCCTAAAGCATTCTGGGATTTATTGCCCAGAACGCTCAATAGGAAAAAAAAAAAAAAATGACAAGACAACCTTGAATGCTCTGGAATAAGAGATACATAAACAAGACTGGAAGAGCCTTTGTTAAGAGGGCTTAGAAAAGGTTTTGGTTAATCCATAACACCTTCCTCTACTAATCCTGAGGTTAGGCCGCCTGCTTAGTAAGAAATGAAATAAGATCAGTTTGCAGATTCTCCTTCCATGCGTTTCCAAAGTTTTCAAACTAGTAGAGAGCCAGCGCGCAGCCTAGCAAAATTGGCAATAAAACTCTAAAGAGTTCCCGGGTGCTTTTGGTGTGGGATTAGTCGCAGGAAAGAAAGTTGCAATCTCTCTCTGGCTTTCCACTGCTGCCCAGTAAGTACTTTAGGATAAGTTTTAAAACTTTCTGGTGCCCAGACACGCATGTAGAAATGAAGGACATGTTGGAAACTATAAAATGACAGACTGCTATAGATAAATCAAAGATCACACCCCGATGATTTAAGTTTACTGAAGAGGATGTTGGGGAGGTACCCGTAATGGAGAAGGTTTTCATGGGTAATGATTCAGATGGACTGAATCAAATCACGGTGAACCTAGAAGATGTGCTAGGCCTGATTGACAAACTGAAGAGTAGTAAATCACCTGGACCGGATGGTATTCACCCCAGAGTTCTGAAGGAACTAAAAAATGAAATTTCAGACCTATTAGTAAAAATTTGTAACTTATCATTAAAATCATCCATTGTACCTGAAGACTGGAGGATAGCAAATGTAACCCCAATATTTAAAAAGGGCTCCAGGGGCGATCCGGGAAACTACAGACCGGTTAGCCTGACTTCAGTGCCAGGAAAAATAGTGGAAAGTGTTCTAAACATCAAAATCACAGAACATATAGAAAGACATGGTTTAATGGAACAAAGTCAGCATGGCTTTACCCAGGGCAAGTCTTGCCTCACAAATCTGCTTCACTTTTTTGAAGGAGTTAATAAACATGTGGATAAAGGTGAACCGGTAGATATAGTATACTTGGATTTTCAGAAGGCGTTTGACAAAGTTCCTCATGAGAGGCTTCTAGGAAAAGTAAAAAGTCATGGGATAGGTGGCGATGTCCTTTCGTGGATTGCAAACTGGCTAAAAGACAGGAAACAGAGAGTAGGATTAAATGGGCAATTTTCTCAGTGGAAGGGAGTGGACAGTGGAGTGCCTCAGGGATCTGTATTGGGACCCTTACTGTTCAATATATTTATAAATGATCTGGAAAGAAATACGACGAGTGAGATAATCAAATTTGCAGATGACACGAAATTGTTCAGAGTAGTTAAATCACAAGCAGATTGTGATAAATTGCAGGAAGACCTTGTGAGACTGGAAAATTGGGCATCCAAATGGCAGATGAAATTTAATGTGGATAAGTGCAAGGTGATGCATATAGGGAAAAATAACCCATGCTATAATTACACGATGTTGGGTTCCATATTAGGTGCTACAACCCAAGAAAGAGATCTAGGTGTCATAGTGGATAACACATTGAAATCGTCGGTTCAGTGTGCTGCGGCAGTCAAAAAAGCAAACAGAATGTTGGGAATTATTAGAAAAGGAATGATGAATAAAACGGAAAATGTCATAATGCCTCTGTATCGCTCCATGGTGAGACCGCACCTTGAATACTGTGTACAATTCTGGTCGCCGCATCTCAAAAAAGATATAATTGCGATGGAGAAGGTACAGAGAAGGGCTACCAAAATGATAAGGGGAATGGAACAACTCCCCTATGAGGAAAGACTAAAGAGGTTAGGACTTTTCAGCTTGGAGAAGAGACGACTGAGGGGGGATATGATAGAGGTGTTTAAAATCATGAGAGGTCTAGAACGGGTAGATGTGAATCGGTTATTTACTCTTTCGGATAGTAGAAAGACTAGGGGACACTCCATGAAGTTAGCATGGGGCACATTTAAAACTAATCGGAGAAAGTTCTTTTTTACTCAACGCACAATTAAACTCTGGAATTTGTTGCCAGAGAATGTGGTTCGTGCAGTAAGTATAGCTGTGTTTAAAAAAGGATTGGATAAGTTCTTGGAGGAGAAGTCCATTACCTGCTATTAAGTTCACTTAGAGAATAGCCACTGCCATTAGCAATGGTTACATGGAATAGACTTAGTTTTTGGGTACTTGCCAGGTTCTTATGGCCTGGATTGGCCACTGTTGGAAACAGGATGCTGGGCTTGATGGACCCTTGGTCTGACCCAGTATGGCATTTTCTTATGTTCTTATGTTCTTATGGGCAGAGATCTGTGGTTGGCTCTCCTGAATTCCATCCTCACATTATGCTGTTAAACACATTTTTTGTGGTTACTCTCTGGGTTTAGGAGTTTTTGTGAGCTCCTAAATTTGAAGCCAACTTAAATAGCTTTTTTAAGATAGCCTTTGAGAACAGGACTTCTCTGCATGCATGAGGATGTTGCGATATATAATGCTGGAGTGACACTACAAATTGATATATTACATTAAACCGCAACAGGACATCAGTAACACATCAACCCTTTGCTTCCTTCCTGATGTAATCCTCTGTTTATTTCTATTTTCATACTCCAGTGTCCTTCTGCTTCTTCCCATCTCATGCTGTTCTTTGCAAGTCCATCCAGTAACTTGCACATGCCAGTTTACGCCACAATTACAAGTGCTTCCAGAAACAATTTCTGGATACATTTTTCAGATGGTCCGTAGGTCAATCAGGCCTACCCTACATAATTTTTCAGATGGTCCGTAGGTCAATCAGGCCTACTCTATATAATGCACCAAAGCCATATGCTATTATTGGGCTCATAGAATGGATGTGTCGACTTTTTCTGGGATGCAAGATAAAAAAAAATTCTAGGAACAAAGTTTGCAATATACTGCAATGCAAAATTTGGCCACTCATTTTAATTATTTCCCCTCTTCCCTTTATAAGCCAGTGCAAGATCCTGCTGTGTGTCAGGTAATGCAATCTTGAAATACTTTTCAAAAACCAAACCAAAACCCAGATGATATTCTGGCTGTGGCAGTTGGTGGTTAGTGAGCTGACAGGGCAGCAGTCTCCAATACTTTCATTTTTTTTCCAGCGATCTGGAAGCGAGCAGCAAGAACCAAAAAGCAAGAGCCGTGAAGCTGGCTAAAACTGCATCCTTTCCCAAGCAACAAACTACCAAAGGAGTGGATCCAGGAGAGGAAAGGCCCACCTGCTCGGACAAGGAGCTGCAACAGGGGTGCATGTGGATGCCCTAAGTTGCAGAGATAGCATGTCAAGAGGTCAGCTGACAAATCGGTCAGCGGGGCACCGTAGCATTTAAAGGCAGTGAAAGGCAGGTATGTCAAACCAAGGTGGTCGACTGGCAGTTGGCCAGTAAATGAAGTAGCATTATTTGGCGACATGTTTACTCTCCCACAGGACAGTGTCCAGTGGAAACCAATGACTGTGAGTCTTTCCATTTCAAGAAATATCTAAGAGCACTGACTGTACAATCAGTCAAGGGAGTTTCTTAATTTGGGGACTGGGAGTGTTACTTTAAACATTAGGATTTTTTCGTCACTTGAATGTTTAATTTTGTTAATTAGATCTGATTATTTAATTCAATTGATTCTTTGACTGACAATTTCATTGGCCACTTACTGGATCCTGGATAAAACTATTTACAGTGAACTCTTTGCAATTGTTCTTAGCCAGTTCGTTACAATATTTCACAAGTCTGAAATGGTAGCCAGTCACAGGTATCGAGATTAGAACATAAGAACATAAATTGCCATACTGGGTTAGATCAAGGCTCCATCAAGCCCAGCATCCTGTTTCTAACAGTGACCAATCCAGGCTATAAGTACCTGGCAAATACCCAAAAACTAAGAATATCCCACGCTATTGATGCCAGTAATAGTAGTGGCTATTTTCTAAGTCCACTTAATTAATAGCAGGTAATGGACTTCTCCTCCAAGAACTTATCCAAACCTTTTTTAAAACCCAGCTACATTAACTGCACTAACCACATCCCCTGGCAACAAATTCCAGAGTTTAATTGTGCGTTGAGTGAAAAAAAGAATTTTCTTCTATTAGTTTTAAATGTGCACATGCTACCTTCATGGAGTGCCACCTAGTTCTTCTATTATCCGAAAGACTAAATAACAGATTCACATTTACCCGTTCTAGACCTCTCATGATTTTAAAGATCTAGATCATATCCCTCCTTAGCCGTCTCTTCTCCAAGCTGAAAATTCCTAACCTCTTTAGTCTTTTCTCATAGGGGAGCTGTTCCATCCCCTTTATCATTTTGGTCTCCCTTCTCTGTACCTTCTCCATCAAAACTATATCTTTCTTGAGATGCAGCAACCAGAATTGTACATAGTATTCATGGTGTGGTCTCACCATGGTCTCCTCCATTTTATTCACCATTCCCTTCCTAATAATTCCTAACATTCTGTTTGCTTTCTTGACTGCCACAGCACACAGAGCCAACAATTTCAAAGTATTATCCACTATGATGCCTAGATCTCTTTCCTGGACGGTAGCTCCTAATATGGAACCGAACATTGTGTAACTATTAGAGATGTGAATCGTGTCCTCGATCGTCTTAACGATCGATTTCGGCTGGGAGGGGGAGGGAATCGTATTGTTGCCATTTGGGTGTGTAAACTATCGTGAAAAATCGTTAAAATCGTGAGCCGGCACACTAAACCCCCCTAAAACCCACCCCGACCCTTTAAATTAAATCCCCCAACCTCCCGAACCCCCCCCCCCAATGCTTTAAATTACCTGGGGATCCAGCGGTGGTCCAGAACGGCGGCGGTCCGGAACGGCCCCCTCAATAGAATCGTGTTGTCTTCAGCCGGCGCCATTTTTCAAAATGGCCGCCGCAAAATGGCGGCGGCCATAGACAAAAACGATTCGACGCAGGAGGTCATTCCGGACCCCCGCTGGACTTTTGGCAAGTCTTGTGGGGGTCAGGAGGCCCCCCCAAGCTGGCCAAAATTTTCCTGGGAGTCCAGCGGGGTTCCGGGAGCGATTTCTTGCCGCGAATCGTTTTCGTACGGAAAATGGCGCCGGCAGGAGATCGACTGCAGGAGGTCGTTCAGTGGGGGTTCCGGACCGCCGCTGAACGACCTCCTGCAGTCGATCTCCTGCCGGCACCATTTTCCGTACGAAAACGATTCGCGGCAAGAAATCGCTCCCGGAACCCCGCTGGACTCCCAGGAAAATTTTGGCCAGCTTGGGGGGGCCTCCTGACCCCCACAAGACTTGCCAAAAGTCCAGCGGGGGTCCGGAACGACCTCCTGCGTCGAATCGTTTTTGTCTATGGCCGCCGCCATTTTGCGGTGGCCATTTTGAAAAATGGCGCCGGCTGAAGACAACACGATTCTATTGAGGGGGCCGTTCCGGACCGCCGCCGTTCTGGACCACCGCCGGATCCCCAGGTAATTTAAAGCATTGGGGGGGTTCGGGAGGGTGGGGGATTTAATTTAAAGGGTCGGGGGTGGGTTTTAGGGGGTTTTAGTGTGCCGGTTTTCCTGCCCTCCCCCTTCCCCCGATTTATGATTTTTTAACGATAAATCGGGGGAATTGGTATTATATCGTGGCCCTAACGATTTTTTGACGATTTAAAATATATCGGACGATATTTTAAATCGTCAAAAAACGATTCACATCCCTAGTAACTATAGCATGGGTTATTTTTCCCTATATGCATCACCTTGCATTTGTCCACATTAAATTTCATCTGCCATTTGGATGCCCAATTTTCCAGTCTCACAAAGTACTGCAATTTATCACAATCTGCTTGTGATTCAACTACTCTGAATAATTTTGTATCATCTGCAAAATTTGATTACCTCACTCGTCGTATTCTTTTCCAGATCATTTTATAAATATATTGAAAAGAACGGGTCCTAGTACAGATCCCTGAGGCACACCACTGTATACCCTTTTCCACTGAGAAAATTGACCATTTAATCCTACTCTGTTTACTGTCTTTTAACCAGTTTGTAATCCACGAAAGGACATCGCCACCTATTCTATGACTTTTTACTTTTCTTAGAAGCCTCTCATGAGGAACTTTGTCAAATGCCTTCTGAAAATCCAAATACACTACATCCATTATATACTATATCTACATGTTTATTAACCCCTTCAAAAAAGTGAAGATTTGTGAGGCAAGACTTGCCTTGGGTAAAGCCATGCTGACTCTGTTCCAGATGTTCTAGATGTTTCTAGATGTTCTGTGATTTTGATCTTTAGAACACTTTCCACTATTTTTCCTGGCACTGAAGTCAGGCTAACTGGTCTGTAGTTTCCCGGATCGCCCCTGGAGCCCTTTTTAAATATTGGGGTTTCATTAGCCACCCTCCAGTCTTCAGGTACAATGGATGATTTTAATGATAGGTTACAAATTTTTACTAATACGTCTGAAATTTCATTTTTGAGTTCCTTCAGAACCCTGGGGTGTATACCATCCACTCCAGGTGATTTACTACTCTTCAGTTTCTCAATCAGGCCTACCACATCGTCTAGGTTCACCGTGATTTGGCATCTCCCTAACATCCTCTTTAGTAAACACTGAAGCAAAGAAATAGTTTAATCTTTCCGCTATGGCCTTATCTTCTCTAAGTGCCCCTTTAATCCCTCGATTATTTAACGGTCCAACTGACTCCCTTGCAGGCTTTCTGCTTCGGATATATTTTTTTAAGGTTTTTACTGTGAGATTTTGCTTCTACGGTCAACTTCTTTTCAAATTCTCTCTTAGCCTGTCTTATCAATGTCTTACATTTAACTTGCCAGCGCTTATGCTTTATCCTATTTTCTTCTGTTGGATCCTTCTTCCAATTTTTGAATAAAGATCTTTTGGCTAAAATAGCTTCTTTCATCTCACCTTTTAACCATGCTGGGAATCATTTTGCCTTCCTTCCACCTTTCTTAATGTGTGGAATACATCTGGACTGTGCTTCTAGGATGGTTTGGTTTTTTTTAAACCATGTCCATGCCTCTTGCACACTTTTTACCTTTGTAGCTGCTCCTTTCAGTTTTTTTCTATTTTTCTCATTTTATCAGTTTCCCTTTTGAAAGTTTAGCGCTAGAGCCATAGATTTACTTACTGTCCCCCTTCCTGTCATTAATTCAAATTTGATCATATGATTACTATTGCCAACTGGCCTCAGCACCATTACCTCTCTCACCAAATCCTGTGCTCCATTAAGAATTAGATCTAAAATTGCTCCCTCTCTCATAAGTTCCAGAACCAATTGCTCCATAAAATTGTCATTTATTCCATCCAGGAACTTTCTCTCTCTAGCATGTCCTGATGTTACATTTACCCAGTCAATATTGGGGTAACTGAAATCTCCCATTATTACTGCACTACCAATTTGGTTAGATTAGAGATGACAGAAAACTTGAAGGTTGTCTGGCAGGCCAAGTGTTAACTTCCACTGATTTATCCACCCCCTTAAACTTGTACATTAGAAAAATTGGCATAGTTTCTGATGCACTACAAAAAAAAATCTGCACAGCTATGAAGAGAACACATTAGGTATCCTATCTAAAAGGGAAATCCAGATTTCAACATATCAAAATATGGAAAAGAAATTCTGAATTCTTCAGACTTGGAAGCCAAAAAACATACCAATCTGTACAAACTTTCAGTCAATGTTTCGATATAAAATCTAATTATTTAAGCATTTCCCCCCTTGCTTGAGTGATCTCAGGATCACAGTGTCCAGCCTTTTCAAAAACTGCTGCACTTTTAACTCCTACTGTCATAATGTAATGCCTTACATTTGATATTGCTTTATGATGTTTACGCTATGTAAATCTGAGGTTTCATTATTTTTGTGATCCGCTTAGGACAAATGTTGAAGTTGGTAAAATATTTAGTCAGGTGATATGCTGTCTATAGTTGGTAAAGGAGCTTCAACGTCTATGTCAGCCTGCTGGAGTGAAATTTCACTAACAGTGATCTGCATATTCTAGAGCACAGAATTCAGAATTTGTGACTATTAATTGGTGCCCAGAATTCCAAGCAGGACGTCAGAAGAGCTTTTTGCCAGTGTGGATAGAAGAAAGAAGGTGTTTAACATTTGAAAAAGAAAAAGAAGCAGCTCTGCTTTTAGGTGGCAGAAAATACCTCGGGTCACTGTCAGCTCTCAGCAGTTTCAGTGTACGACTAAAATGGTAATTTATCAAGTTTTCTAGGCTTTTTGTACAATTCTGGTCGCCGCATCTCGAAAAAGATATAATTGTGATGGAGAAGGTACAGAGAAGGGCAACCAAAATGATAAGGGGAATGGAAGAGCTCCCCTATGAGGAAAGACTAAAGAGGTTAGGGCTGTTCACCTTGGACAAGAGACGACTGAGGGGGGATATGATCGAGGTCTTTAAGATCATGAGAGGTCTTGAACGAGTAGATGTGAATCAGTTATTTACACTTTCGGATAATAGGAGGACTAGGGGGCATTTCATGAAGTTAGCATGGGGCACATTTAAAACTAATTGGAGAAAGTTCTTTTTTACTCAATGCACAATTAAACTCTGGAATTTGTTGCCAGAGGATGTGGTTCGTGCAGTTAGTATAGCTGTGTTTAAAAAAGGATTGGATAAGTTCTTGGAGGAGAAGTCCATTACCTGCTATTAAGTTCACTTAGAGAATAGCCACTGCCATTAGCAATGGTTACATGGAATAGACTTAGTTTTTGGGTACTTGCCAGGTTCTTATGGCCTGGATTGGCCACTGTTGGAAACAGGATGCTGGGCTTGATGGACCCTTGGTCTGACCCAGTATGGCATTTTCTTATGTTCTTAACCCTGGATATGGGGAACACCCACTGCTTCAATGTTACAGTGATCTTCTGGGCTTGGAAAACTTGAGGACGTTCTGAGCGCTTGCTACAGGGAGACTGAAGACTAACAGCACATGGTTTGCTATCTCCCATGACTGCAATGTGGGATTTACATTTTTTGTTGGCCTACATACTTTATCTTTCTTTAAGCATTAAGATATCCTAGGGAGGAGGGAAGGGAGGTAACATTCATACACACACATATGACGAGAATATTTAGTGGCATCTGTGTGTCTGTACATGTGTTAATTTCAAGATGTGTATACAAACGAATGAAGTGCTTGTCTGTGGGGAAGAAGGGCAGGAGAGCGAAGTGGTGTCAGAAGCACAGTGTTGATATCATTAAGGCATTCTGATTTAAGGACCACGATGACGGACAAATCAACCAATTCGTGTTTAGTGATGGTTTAGCACATTTTTGTGATCGCAATCTGAGTTTTGAAACAAGATCCTTACTCACCATTTTTGCATAGAAAATGATATGAGAACAAACCCTCTCCCCCCAGGAGTCTCTTTCTTGTGAGGGTAGCTTGCATTTCAAAAAGGGGCCTGCAGTCACAAAAAAGGGGCATAAGCCATGGCCCAGGATGTGGATTGCTAGGACAGAATAAAACTGGTCCATTTCAATTCAACAACCTATTCATGTACCTAAATGTTCTTCATGCAACCATTATAGCAGCAATTAAATATGTAGTACAAATCACCCTCTCTCTCTCTTTTCTTCTTTAGAATAATAAAATACAAGATTTGGTAAGCAGGATAGAAATGGCTTCCCAAAACCTGTCCCAAGACCTGAAGACGATTGGACAGAAATTCCTGAGTAAGATTCAGGAACTCCCTGAGTCAGGGTTCTTCAACATTATTGCGTTTACCGTTCTTCTTCTGTTCATTGGTAAGTAGTGCTCCAGATACTAAGGAAAGGGTTTAAAGGGACACATGCCACCTACACGCCAAGGACCAGATATTAAATATACTTAATTTCAAAGAAACAATTCAAAGAACATGTTCTCATAGATCAGTGAGGTCTGCTGTTTAGATGATGCCTTGGATTTTGATATGATTTGGTATTTTGTCTGCATGGATGAATATGTTCTTGGGAAATAACAGTCAAACTAGTTCTAGGTGAAAACATTTTAATGGACTAACTCAGTACATCTGGGGCTAATTCAGTAGCCTGGAGAGCATAGCTCGGGAAAGCTAGTCACAGACGTAATGAGTTAGTTCAATATATTGTTGACCTAATTTCTACATATTCACGTGAATTAACATTGCGACCACAAGATTTTGCTAGGGAAATAAGTAAAGGCCTCCATACACATCATGCTTATGCCACATTACAATTTTGTCTAGACTTTATTTAATGAACTCCTTTTTCTTATTAAACTCTAAACCAAAGCTCCCCCGCTGAATAATGCTATGAGCTTCCTGGGATATTAAGTTCCACATTTAGCCTCCCAGGAACTTTAGTGATCTTGCCCCTCTTCCAGCGGAGTGGAACTTGGCTGTTACTAGCATGGAAGAAAAAATTATCACCTCTCCCCCCACCACAATTCAGACAAAGGGACTGTGGAACTGGCTACCAGCAGCAGGTGTGATATAAGGAGAAATGGATGGTAGATCCACAATACAATGGGCACTGCCCAAATTTTATGCCCGAGGTTCAGTGGGAATGGCACAAAAGAAAGAGAAAGGAAAAGCTGCCCTGAAGAGCACCAGAGTGTATTACACACTGCCGACACCACTCTGTGTGTTTTAGAGGGCAACTTTCAAAGCCATTTATGCAGACTAATAGTGATTGCCATGTGTACACTGGTTATCTGCAAGTTCCACAATGCTTGTACCATTAGCCTCATTTAGGGGAGGTGTTCTGGAGGGGTAGGGGAGGAGAATGTTTGGGACAGGATAGAAAACTAGCATGTTTAGATTATATTTTCAAGTCTACGTGCATTATTTTCCGAAGATGTTCTTACCTGGCACCAAGAGCAGTTGAAAGTGTCCGAGTACTTGATATCCATGACAAATTTCAAAATGACTCTCATTTGCCCACAAACTTAAAGGTGATGCAGAGTCCTTGAGTAAAAAAGGCACCTACAGATTTGGCTCATGCGGAGAGTGTGAAAACTGCCCCCTTCCGCCCCCTACCCACCCACCCACTAGCCCTTTCAGCTTGAGTTTATTGAACAGAGACAGCAGTAATGAAATTATCCTCTCACATTTCTGTCTCTAGATGCCCCAATATGAAGTTAACACAGGCAGCAGCATCTTCTTCTTGCTGCTTTGATGGCAATTAACCTCTGTTTGTTTCCAGTAAACCAGAGTTTCTCTTTGCATGTTAAACAGAAGCTGATCAATTGCTCTCTTCTCCCGTTCCTCTTCCTAGTTGCCGTGCTGCTGATGGTTGTAATCGCCTGCAGCTACTACTGTTGCGGAGCTAATAAGAAACACAGGCTCATCAAGGTTGAGCCAACCCCGGATGTATGAAGACCCAAAGAAGATGTTCCGAGGAAGCAGCTGGTCCTACCTGCATGGGCTGGCACTCAAAAGAACCAGCTCCCTACCACCGTCCTCCAATCACCACTGTTATGTCAGCTCATTCAAAGTCACCTTAGTAACACCATTCAACAGAAACAACTGGTGAGAGGGGAAAAAAAACAAACCCAAAAAAACAGAGTCTCGTTGGGATGTCTGCCACAGTCCGTCTTTAGACCCCCAAAAAAAGAGACTGCTACTTTCTAAATGACTGCGCAAAACAAAAAACAAACATTAACTTAGCATCCAAATACAAGAACTATAAAAAAAATGTTAAAGATACTGGAATAACTGCAAATAAAACCATATTTACATTTTCATTGATGACAGCTAAAGAAAAGAACAAGCAGACACAAACTGTGTGGAGGAACCAAGGATGAATTTTATATCTCTGTCTTCCACTAGTTACATTTTTCACTTTACTATTTCAATCCCTTATCATCGGATTTTTTTTTAATTATTTAAAGAGACTGGAAATACATTTTATGGACATGACAACTAAAAACAGGATCACCTCTTTCAGTTCTGATTGTGGGGAGAAAAACTACTTTTTTCAGGAGATTGCAAACTAAATATTTCTTTTGAGATTTGTTTTATGAGGAATTCCACAATTTATTGTTCCTACTGTGTACTGTACATTTGGCAGTACTTATATTTTTATTGGTAAAATGGAAGAATTTTAAAAATATAAACAAGTTATGGATGCTAAGATTATCCTGACAATGTCATTTACTATTTCAATCCCTTATCATCGGATTTTTTAAAATTATTTAAAGAGACTGGAAATACATTTTATGGACATGACAACTAAAAACAGGATCACCTCTTTCAGTTCTGATTGTGGGGAGAAAAACTACTTTTTTCAGGAGATTGCAAACTAAATATTTCTTTTGAGATTTGTTTTATGAGGAATTCCACAATTTATTGTTCCTACTGTGTACTGTACATTTGGCAGTACTTATATTTTTATTGGTAAAATGGAAGAATTTTAAAAATATAAACAAGTTATGGATGCTAAGATCATCCTGACAATGTCATTTACTATTTCAATCCCTTATCATCGGATTTTTTTTTAATTATTTAAAGAGACTGGAAATACATTTTGGGGTAGATTTTTAAAAAGAGCGCGTTCGCGTACTTTTGTTTGCGCACCAGGCGCAAACAAAAGTACGCTGGATTTTAGAAGATACGCCGGCCCATAGGCCGCCGGTGCGCGCAGACCCCCGGGACGTGCGTAGGTCCCGGGGTTTTTGGAAGGGGGCGTGTCGGGGGGGGCGGGACCCGATGACGCGGCGTTTCGGGGGCAGGGCGTGGTGTTTCGGGGGCGGGACCGTGGGCATAGTGCCGGCCCGGGGGCGTGGTCCAGGCCTTCGGACCAGCCCCCCGGGTCGGAGCACGGGGCGCGCGTAGATTTATGTCTGCTTCTCGCAGGCGTAAATCTACGGACAAAGGTAAGGGGGGGTTTTAGATAGGGCCGGAGGGGTGGGTTAGGTAGAGGAAGGGAGGGGAAGGGGAGGGTAGGGCGAAAGAGAGTTCCCTCTGAGGCCGCTCCGATTTCGGAGCAGCCTCAGAGGGAACGGTGACAGGCTGCGCGGCTTGACGTGCGCCGGCTGCCCAAAATCGGCAGCCTTGCGCGCGCTGATCCAGGATTTTAGAAGATACGCGTGGCGTATCTTCTAAAATCTTTGTTTTAGAAGATACGCCACCTACGCGTGGCATATCTTCTAAAATCCTGGATCGGCGCGTGCAAGGCTGCCGATTTTGGGCAGCTGGCGTGCGCCGAGCCGCGCAGCCTGTCACCTTTCCCTCCGAGGCCGCTCCGAAATCAGAGCGGCCTCAGAGGGAACTCTCTTTCGCCCTCCCCTCACCTTCCCCTCCCTTCCTCTACCTAACCCACCCCCCCCGGCCCTATCTAAACCCCCCCCTTACCTTTGTCCGTAGATTTACGCCTGCGAGAAGCAGACGTAAATCTACGTGCGCCCCGTGCTCCGACCCGGGGGGCTGGTCTGAAGGCCTGGACCACGCCCCCGGGCCGGCACCACGCCCACGGTCCCGCCCCCGAAACGCCACGCCCCGCCCCCCAAACGCCGCGTCATCGGGTCCCGCCCCGACACGCCCCCTTCCAAAAACCCCGGGACCTACGCGCGTCCCGGGGCTCTGCGCGCGCCGGCGGCCTATGGAAAATAGGCGCGCCGGCGCGCAAGGCCCTGCTCGCGTAAATCCGGGCAGATTAAGCGAGCAGGGCTTTTAAAATCCGCCCGTTTATGGACATGACAACTAAAAACAGGATCACCTCTTTCAGTTCTGATTGTGGGGAGAAAAACTACTTTTTTCAGGAGATTGCAAACTAAATATTTCTTTTGAGATTTGTTTTATGAGGACTTCCACAATTTATTGTTCCTACTGGGGGTCATTTTCAAAGGAGTTACGCATGTAAATGTGACATACTATCGTAGCAATTTTCAAAAGCTATTTACTCGAGTAAAGTGCACTTGAGTAAATCCTATGGACAATTCAATGGTATATATTGAAGCAATTTTGAAAAGCCCACTTACTTGAGTAAAGTGTATTTACTTGAGGAAAAACCAGTTTTGCTTGAGTAAATGCTTTTTAAAATCTACCCCAAAGTGTACTGTACATTTGGCAATACTTATATTTTTATTGGTAAAATGGAGGAATTTTAAAAATATAAATAAATTATGGATGCTAAGATCATCCTGACAATGTCATTTACTATTTCAATCCCTTATCATCGGATTTTTTTTTTAATTATTTAAAGAGACTGGAAATACATTTTATGGACATGACAACTAAAAACAGGATCACCTCTTTCAGTTCTGATTGTGGGGAAAAAAACTACTTTTTTCAGGAGATTGCAAACTAAATATTTTTTGAGATTTGTTTTATGAGGACTTCCACAATTTATTGTTTTTTCTGTGTACTGTACATTTGGCAATACTTATATTTTTATTGGTAAAATGAAGGAATTTTAAAAATATAAATAAGTTATGGATGCTAAGATCATCCTGATAATGTCAGATCTTAAATCAATGATCTCTTCTAGTATTTCCAGTAGTTGCTGTGTTTTTAATTGAGCTGCACATTTATCTGTACAAGGGAGCATAAAAAAAGGCAGCTGAGCAATTTCATGGACAAAAAAAATACTTTAATGTATATTAAAAGGACAACAATTTGAACTCTTAAAAATTATACCATCAATAAATTTTGGAAACTAGCTACATGGCAATCACATTCAAAGACTTGAGGATCCAGTGGCCCTTAAAGGGGTACTTCACGTTGAAGTGCATTCCAGGTGTTGCAGAGTAACAACATAAAAGGGACCACAGTAAAATGATTTCTGTGCCATGCCATTGTCTAACAGAAATGGAGCTGTGATGTTCGAGATAGGGATATCATCTTGCTGAAGTGAGAGACAGCAGGACAGGGAGAAAGCTCATGCCAAGATAATGGTGGAATTATGCCAACTGGGTAGCAAAGATCATTAGAGTCTGTGCACTGGTTGGCACCAGAATGAGACTAAATACAAGCCTATCTCCAGTACTACATGCATGTGCTTTATGGGTCTCATGCATTGTTTCCCCATACAATGTGCCTCTGCAAAACAATTCTGGATGTCTCTGGCTTTTTAGGTGTTACAAAACAACTAGTCTACCTTTCAGTCACACCCTCCTTTGCTCACATCTTTAAGCATATAAGAGGCAAAAAGCTTTAATCTACATCCAAAACATGCACTAACCATTTTAAGGTGCAAGAGAAAAGGAAAACCACTGGATTTGTATTTTTCTATTTTCCTAAGTCATGAAAATGAAGAATTTGACTGTTTTCATACTACCTGTTTGATGAATGTAAATATTCTGAACTGTTCTGTATTGTGATAGAGATAAGATTGTATATAATAAATATCTGAAAGGTTGATGCTATCTGTTCAATTGTATTTTCCTGACTATTCTTTCTGGCTGTCAATAGCTTACTGAACTCAAGTCCTTTTAATGGCAGTATGTAGTATGGTAAAAGTGTTTTATCTGATAATTTTCTTTCCTCGTGTCCTGCTAGACCAATCCATTACCCTTTGGATTTCCTCATTCCTCAGCTGCCAGTCACAGAGATCACACACCCCTTATGCAATCAGTCTTTTGCATAAAAGGGGGAGTAGTCAGTGGCCCTGGTCAGCAGCCTCAGTCAGAGCAATCAGACAAGAAATCTCAAGTATGCCCTTTCTTTCAGTTCTTATTACATTTTTTATGATCGCTTGAGATCATCCCCTCCTCAGGGGAGGGCAAAGAGGGAGCATGGAGAGAGAAAGAGAGAGAAAGAGAATTGAGGGCTAGGCCCTTGTCCAAGCCTTTCTGTAGAAGGTCCAAGATTTGCAATACATCCATTTTCCATGGTCAGATTCCATTCTCTTGACAGTCCACCTCAAACAACCTCCAGATTCTGACATAGGCTAAGGAGATTAAGTTTTTACATGCTTTCAGCATTGTGGCTAGTATGGATATTTCTTGCGAGTATCCTGTTTTGAAGTCGTACCTTCTCAAGAGCCAGACCATATCCCAAAGATGGAGAAGGTTCTCCTGTCTGTACCAGGCCCTGTCCTGGCTACCCCTGTTCTCAGGGTTGCCACACACTGTCTTATCAGGCCTTCTTCTTGGTCAGACCAGTGTTGCCGCCATCATTTTTATAGGTGGCCTTATCTTCTTTATCCTTCCTTACGTATCAGTCACCAAGATGAGAATATTAACCGAAGACTGACCTTGTGTATCAGATGGAAGCAGGTCACTGTATCCTTGGATTCCACATTGCAATGACTGACTTCTAGGTCTGGCCTGCACCTCCTGACAAGATCCTTACAAATATCTTCTCTTCCTACCAGATGTCATACTGCTAACTGGGACCCAGACTGGGTTAACACATGTCTATTCTTGGGCCACGCATAGTCTTTAATCTTGGCCAGAGAATCCTCTGTAGTATTCTGATGACCCTCGATTGTGCTTTGTTCAATAGTTCTAGTGCTGCCTCTTTTAGCCCAGCTTAGATGGGCCAGTATGGCCAGAGATCAGAGTGTCCCTTGGGCGGTCATTACTCTGCTTTCCCTATGGGGTGATGCTCTGATACCAGGTAACCTCTTTTTCTCCCCATCCTGACTACTTAACAGTGTATATTAGGGTGCTTTGAAAAGGTTTTTTCTATGAAACCAAACTAATTGAGTAGAAAAATCATTACTGCACTGTGAAACTGCTCTAAATAGAGTTGTAAAACTATTCAAGATTGTTGGCATGCTAGAATGTAGGCCAAAAGCTAAAAAGTATGTTGAGTTCAATATGACATATCGTTCCTGCCTTTACATTTTATTTATTTAGCATTTTTTTATATACTGAGGTATAGCAGAGTTGCCTTCACTCCGGTTTACATTTATAACAACCTGTTACATTAAAAAATTTAAAATGTAATTTTAACAATAAACTGAGAACTGGCATATAATGTAGTATAAACAAAACAAGATATACAAAAGGATAGGTACATTGAAATATCTGAGTTCAAATCATAAAAGGAGACATCTGTAGCTTGAAAGCAGGAGAGATTGTCATAGGGGGAGACTGAATGTTAGAAGGCTATGGGATTATATTTTAAGATCATTGTGCGTGCTGTCATTAATAGTTTGGCTGAGTAGCCAGGCTTTTAGGTCTTTTTTAAAAGATTTTGTTTTCTTGAACGGTTAGGTAATGAGGTAACGAATTCCATAACTTTGGGCCAATGATGGAAATGGCTCTGTTTCTGGTGGAAGACAGTTTGGCATGTGGAAGTGATGGAATCACTAGTTGAAGTTTACTAGTTGTTCTTGTGCGTAGAGAACAATGGATATGTATGATGTCATCAAGGGCAGTGTAGTCTGCTTTATAAATTGCTTTATGAAGTATTGAGAGAACTTTGAATTCTATTCTTTTCTCTATTGGGAGCCACTGTAATTGGTTGAGAACAGGTGTAATGTGTTCAGATTTTCTTTTACCAGTCATGAGATAAATTATAATTCCAACCAATTAGGAAAATGTTATGCAAACAAACTGGCTTATTGGTGTGTAAATTGGATGTGGTTATCTATTTAATTTGGTGTGTATTTAATCTGGCAGTGCTCTCTGAGACTACTAGCAAGTCAATTCAAAACAATCTCACACTCTCCTGAAATATTACATATTTTATCTAAAATAAAGTTCTTTCTTAAGATGCCAGTGTTTAAGCATTTATTTATAGAACCATAACAAGGGTTCTCAGTCTGAAATGAGGCACCCTGAAGTCCCTGCTCATTCCTCTTAAATCTAGTATGGGCACATCATCTTTGCCCTTCCTTGGCCCCACAAAGTAAAGTGAACACACACTCTATCCCTTTCCTGGTGGCAGGATTGGAATTATTGCTTTAAGTCCTGTATCCTTTGCAGGGATGCTTCTACTACAAACACTCTGAACTGTCAAACATGGGGGAAAATAAAAAATAAATCTGGAGCTGGGGTGGCATCATTGTGCAAGTACACCTTTAAAGTTATATTTGGAAAACATTGGCTCACTAAAATATGGGCCACTTCCAAGGAAAGTAGAGTTAAATTGCTGCCTTGACTTACTAGCGGAGGGGCTTAGAATATTTTATTGGGCAGAGTAGCTACCATCCACAGCTTCAGGTGGGTTGGTCCTCAGCCTCTTGGCCCTACAAAAGGACTAGAATCTCCCTCTAGATACCTGTGACGTTACCGACCCAGCCTCCTTGCCCTTATGCTGGTACTTTTTTATTTTATTTTTATTTATTTATCGAGTTTTATATACCGTCGTTCGGTTTCGCCATCACAACGATTTACTAAGTTTTGATGTTTAACAGGATGTTTAAAAATTCACGTGCTTGCTAAAATATTTATTGTAGGCGTTATAAGATAGTTCGGTTGTTGAACTGTACAGGTTAAATTATGTGCTTTGGATTGGTTCTACATGTTTATATGCAGGGCCGGTGCAAGGGGATTTGGCGCCCTAGGCGAGCCTTCTTCCTTGCGCCCCCCCCCCCGGTCTCGGCCCCGACTCCTACCTCATTCTCAATCACGCCCGCTGACTGGGGTTTTCTGGGTCGCGAGCAGATTGGGCACTGCTTGCGGCCCACCAAATCTCCACTCCTCTTTGCCACCACTTGCGGCCCCATATGGCTCGCACCCAGTGGCGCACCAAGGGTCTCCAGCGCCCAGGGGCCAATGCATTTGTGTGCCACAGAAAATCAGTGGCATCTCTAGACAGAAGAATTTGTTTTGGGTGGGGGGGGGGAGCCAAAATGACATTTCTTCATCACACCCACCTCTATAGCATGGATCCTGCTTTAAAATTGGTTATAAAAAAAAGTGTTGTTAAAAAAAGTCCAAAGGGTCCTCTGCATTGTTTTAAAAAGCTGGCCAGTTTCACACTTCTAGTAAAACTACTATAAAATTATTTGATAGCCTCATTCAACTAATTCTATATGGATTATGAGAGTGAAGTCTGGAATATATAGGAAGGGACAGAATGTCAATACAAATCCTGCACCTCCAGTTCTGTATCTCTGTGCATCCACTGAAATTCCCCCAAACAATGGAGCTTGGATGTTTCCCTTACAGCTCATCATACTAAAAGATATTTTCAAATTCTGGTGTCACCTCACAGTAACAGCAGCACAAACACCTTCCACTGCCAGACACATTGTGAACTAAAATAAAACCTCGCAAAAAAGACACTCAAAATCTATACTGCAATCCCATTGTAACATAACAGTAATAACACCAAGGACTCAAACAACAATAACCCTACCTGTGAAAAAGCATGGGTAAATATTACACTGGGTCCTAGAATACCAATACACCACCTACTGAGGAAACAAAACAAACCCAATTGCTATAGATCCCTATGCTAGCAGAATCTCTCATCATGGTCACACACACAGAGCAGAGACAGACCTTCACCAAATACAGAATACAAAATAAAGGAGCACAAATTAGAAAAAACTGAAATGGAAACCCCAAGAAGCCAGACTCTGTGATATTAGCAATGGAAAACAGAACAACCATTCCTCATAAAACAAATAAAATCAAGAAACAAAGCATCAGTTATAATAGTAAAACCATACTAATAAATATTTAAAACTACTGATAAATAGAATTTCTATTAATTAAAATCATATACATTTTTACAATTTCCCAAACACCAATAAAATATTTCAAAACAGTACATATATCAAATAACACACAATAATTAAAACTAATAAGGATTTTAAAAAGCCCCTGCTGTCCATACATGGGAGCTCTTGATTTCCAGTCACCCTGATATTGTCGAGGATTAGGAGGTTATCCTCTCTCTCTCACACACACTCACATGTCCATTCTCTCTCACACATACACTGTCACATACATACACATTCATGCTCTTATACCCAACCATAACCTCTCGCTCTCTCAGACACTGACACACTCTCAGGGTGTAAGACACTCTCTTCCCCCCCCCCACTCACACACACTCTTACTCCCCTGGATTTTCTCATACACACTCATGCTCTCACTGGCTCCCTCACATACACACAAACACACACTCCCAGGCAAGCTCCCACTCGTTCTCACACAGGCAAGCTCCTAGTCATTCTCACACTGAACCCCAGGCAGGCTCCCATTCATTTTCACACCACTCCCTCTCCATCCCCCAGGCATGCACACATTCATTCTCACACACACAGACCCCCAGGCAGGCACCAATTTATTCTCACACACACACATACACCACAAACAGGCAGGCACATATTCTCACACATACAAACCCCAGGAAGACACCCATACATTCTCATACACAGACACACCCTCAGGCAGGCACCCATGCATTCACACACATACACCGCCAGGCAGACTCCCATTCATACACATGCACACACTAAAGGCAGAGACCCCCTCTCTTTCTTGCCAGCAACCTCAGAGCCTCTCTCATCCCTCTGCTGCCACTGTCACTGCTGCTGTATGGCTATTGCGGAGGTGCTGATTGCTGCTATTGGCACTGAAGCCCATTCTGCTGCCTCCTCTGTGCAGGCCCCATGGGCTTCCAGTTCCTCTATGCTGATCTCGTACATTGTGAGATCCGCATAGTGAAAGTGCTACTCTTGCACATTCCCAAAGATTACATGTTCCAATCAGTAAAAAGTAATTTATTTCTTTTTACATTTGCTGTCTGATCTTAGTTTTCTAATCGGTGGTCACAGGCTCTTTTTTTTTTTCCACCTTCCCTATTCTTATTTTTTTGCCAATTCTTTTATAACATATTTCTTTTCTCTCCATCTGTCTGCTCTCCCTCAAACACACAGTCAGGTTCTCATTCTCACATGCTTTCTCTCTCTCACATACAACAGGCATTCTCACATGCTGTCCCTCATACAATTATTTATACACAGTCTCTCTCTTGCACATCCTAACTCTCACTCCCACATGCTGTCTTGCTCAAGCACAGGTTCTCACTGTCACATGCTCTCTCTCATACAATCATTCCTACACACAGGCTCTCACTGTCACATGCTGACTCACACACACACACACACAGGCTCTCTCTCACTCCCACATGCTGTCTTGCTCAAGCACAGGCTCTCACTATCACATGCTGTCTCTCACACACACAGAGGCTCTCCCATGCTGTCTCTGCAAACATTCAGGTCTTCACTCACACCCACACACACAGTCTCTCAACTCATCTCATACACGCACACATACACACTGTACAAACCCTCAGTCTCTCTCTCACCTCTGGGCCTCCTCTTCACGGGCCACTGCAGGATGGGCTCTGCAGCGGCCCCGGTCTTCTCGAGCCGCGCTGATCCTCTTCTGCACGCGGCTGATGCTCCTCCTCTTTCCTGCCCGCGCTGCTCCGGCCACATTTTTCTTCCGGGGCCGCGCGGGCAGGAAGGAGGAGAAGTTCCTGCATTGGCTGATGCTCCTCCTCTTTCCTGCCCGCGCGGCCCGGCAACATTTTTCTTCCGGGGCCGGCGGGCAGGAAGGAGGAGAAGTTCCTGCATTGGCTGATGCTCCTCCTCTTTCCTGCCCGCGCGGCCCCGGCAACATTTTTCTTCCGGGGCCGCGCGGGCAGGAAGGAGGAGAAGTTCCTGCATTGGCTGATGCTCCTCCTCTTTCCTGCCCACGCGGCCCCGGCAACATGGGGGCCGCGCGGGCAGGAAGGAGGAGGAGGAGCACCAGCATGTTTAGACGCGACTGTACCACGGTCCTGCCGATCTTCTTGCTGTGTGTATCCGGCACACAGCATAGCAGTAGTTCACCGCTCAGCCGCCATTGGGATGACGTCCACCGGCGGCCATTGGCCATCAGCGGCTCGGCGCCCCCTAATGCTCAGCGCCCTAGGCGATCGCCTAGTTCGCCTAGTGCTTCCGCCGGCCCTGTTTATATGGGTCGGTAGGGAGGAAGTTATAACAGAGTCATTGGCTGTTGGTAGGCTTTGGTGAACATCCTAGTTCTTTTTTGAAGGTTTTCTAAGTCCTCACATGTTCAAATGACCTCTTTCCTCTGCCTGCCTTTGTGGCTTGGTTTTGCCTAAGTCCTTTACTAGATTCTCTAACTTCACCAACAAGGAGCCCCCTCTCCGCTCCCAAACGGGAGCTTTCACAGACATGCCTTAGATGCTGAGTCCGCTGCCCAATTATGGAGCCACAGTAGTCTTCTAATTGCCATCTCAAAGGCAATCGACCTTCAGGATAACTTGACCAGGTCATACAATATATGTGCCAAAAAGGCTACCGCCAATTCTCTGGTATTGTTGAACACAGCTTAGGGTAGCTTGAGCTAATAACTCCAGAAAATAGAGTCCTGAATTGTCATGTCCACTGTGGCGAAGGCCTGCTTTAGAACCGCCTCTGTCTTCCTTCCTGGGGTCCCTCAAGGCCCCCAGGAAGGAAGGGCACCTTCCTCTATGGGATGGTGGTTTTGCAAGCCATAGCTGACATGAGCATGTCCACTCTTGGGACGCGCAGCAGCTAATTCTTCTCATCCTCAGGGAGAGGATATAATCACTCCATTATCCTGCCGCCTTTGAGCCGCCCTGAGAGAAGTTCCATTCTGACAGTACCATCCATCTTAGGACCTCATTTAATGAAATAGTTCTTGTGGGCTTACTAATGACCTGTAAGATATAGGTTGCCCTCCGACATGTCCTCTGTTTTAGTGTTTGCTGTTTTCAAGGCTGTCTGAATGCTGGTGATGAAGTCTGCAAGTTCTTCCTCAAAGAGCACTGTCCTTCCTGAGAACTCCTGGGTACACGCGGCGCAGATCTGACTGCCAGCCATCCTTTTCCTGGAGTCTGGCGCGGTGGTCATACCAGGCAAATCCCTCCACTTCCACGTCTCCTGTGAGCAGTTAGGGGCTCCAGTTCTGTTCCCCAAAGATCCATGGTCTAGGGATTTTGCACTTGCCATAAAGCCCATCTTCTACATAGCACAGAAAGCCTGGTATATTACGAGGACAAAATCAGGGGAAAACCCTCTAGGGTGAACTCCTGCCGTATCCCTAAGCTGATTCTAGAACAAAGCCCTGCTATGAGTCTATCATACTGTTCCTTTGGGCTGCTTCAGTTTCCCCTTCCACAAGAGGAGCTACCGAGTCTACTTGTCCTGGAATGAGACCTTTTTTCCCTAGGGTAAGGGAAGCAGCATCCATCCATAGCTGATGTTTCACCCCTCCCGAAGCTCTTCCCCTACATGAGAAGAGATACAGTTATGCCCTTCCCAGGTGTCCACATCCGGTTTGCCATCACAAGATGGGCAGAAGGAGCCTACCTTACTGGGCACCTTCCAAGTGCCAAGGAGCTGCACCTGCAGCCACAGAGTATGTTTTCAGCTGTTAGCGTCTCACTGTATCCAGCACAAATTGTACTTATATAGAGAATCCCCACAAATCCCAGCTCCAAATCCTCTGCCCAGATAGCTTTAGCATTTCTAAATAATTGTAGCAAGGTTTTCACTGTGCCGTTCAAGCACACTGCCAATAGTTAGCTATTCTAGCAACTGCATTTTTTTTTTTTTTGCACAGTGCGGTGCTACCGCTGGTGTACGGGCCTGCCTTAACCCCTGCTGCGGCTCGGTGCGGCCTACACTCTCTTCCTTTTCTTGTGCTTCACCCTCTGGCTTACTCACCACCTACCTAATACCGCTGCTCAATGCTGCTGTGCTTTAGACCACTGAAGTCCTCGCTCATATGGTGTAGAAAAACTCTTGCTTTTACTTAGTTGTATTCATCTCAGTCTGAGCAAAGCAGAACACTCAACAACCAAAAAACGGGGGCAGGGAGTCAGAGACAGCGAGCGTGAGAGAGCTCAAGCCCCAGAACAAAACTCTTTTTGATAAAGGCAGGTCCCTCAGGATCACCACTTACTAGGGAAGGAAGTCAACCTAGGAGGGATCCTCAGACCTTCGCAAACAAGGATCCAAGCCCTAGGTACCTACAGCCAGAAAGAAATCTCTGGGAGACAGCTGCACTGGGAAAATCAACCCTGAGAGGTTGTTATCCCAGAAGCTAGTAAACTCTACCAGCCAGGGTGCAACTGATGAATCTGGGAGTAAACAATGAGTTATTCTACCCATGTTTGCAGCTACCTCTGCCTACTTTCCCTTTTATGCAAAAGAGTAACATCATAAGTGGGGTGTGACCTCTGTCTCTGAAAGCTAAGGAATGGGGAAAACCCAAGCAGGTCTAGCAGGAAGAAAAGGGACTGCTGCTCAGCCACCAGGCTGACCCTGCAGGTACACTTTCAATATTAGTGCTCGGATAGAAACTTGGATTCTAACCTTCAAAAAAATGTACATGAGCAGGCACGATTTTGAAAATCTAGAATCAAAAGTAAATATCATTGTGTAGTAAATAATGATTTCTCCTTTTTCAATGCAAAAATAAAAGAAAAAGAGGTTATTTGACTTTTTTTCACCTGCCAACCAATGGCAGTGCAAATGAGGTGCCACTTTCAGCCCATAAAAGGCTGACAGTTTCTCCAAAGCACGGGTGGGAGAAATCTTTTGGACCCAATGGCTGCACTGAGGGGCCAGTTCAGGTGTGTGGGGGAGGGGATGGAGCCAATGAAGGTCCCTCCTGAGTTTCATTCCAGTTTGAGGAGTTACAACTGCCCGAGAGTCAAGTGGCGACACCACTTCCAGATGTGGATGTCCCTTTCGGGCAGCAGGGACATGCTGTTGCCACTGTGTGTCGGGCGCAGTCTTGCTGTTGCAAGCCAGATCAAAGCCTCCCATGAACTGGATATGACCTGCTGGCAGAAGATTGCCCTCTTTAACATGCAGATTTTGTGCTTTTAGCTGTAAAGAATGTGAGTATAAAGTACACACATTCCCCCTGCTTGTAGATCCACAGTTAATTTTAAAATTGTCCCCAGTCTTAACATACCTGAAAAGAGTGATTAAAAATTCAAAGTGAGCATAAAGTCAGATGCGAATGGAGACTGCTCTGAAGGGCTGGGGGGAGCTGAGATTTTGTGCCAGGGATTTAAAAAATAATTCAAATGCATATTGGAGTTAATATTTCAGGTTTCAGACTTACGAGAAACCACCTATGTCTACAATCAGAATAAACCTACCCTTCATATCAACATCCTCACAATTCCTCTCTGCTCCTCCTCCTGCATCAGGTCATGTGATGCACTCCAGTCCACCATCTGTCTTTCAAACACACACACACAAAACCTCCCCTAAATACAAAGGAGGCAGGAGAAATGGTAGGGATGAGGGCGAGACCAGAATCCAGCACACTGGGCATAAACCAAGCCTTTCAATAGCAACTATCGCACATAGGGCCTCTGACCTGCTAAGCCTCACCCACAATTCTGAAACAGTGTCGGCCTTGCAAGGTAATAATTGACTAGGGCACAGACAGAGATTTGTTTCTGGCATTAGGAACTTGCAGAGGCTTTGCATATTTTTAACCAACAATTCAGAGAAAAGAATCCTCAGAAAGTCCGACTCTTCTGTGGAAAAAGAAAACAGCAGGAGCAAAAGATCACGAGCAAAGACAGTATCTTTAGGTAATAACAGAATGCTTCTTGTCTTTGATTGTTTTCAGTGGAATATGGCAGCTTTCCAAGCAGCTCCACCAGCCTGCAGTTGTCGTCTTTGACTCCTTGTGTTGTACTGCTAATATGGTTGCTGCCATCACTTTGGACATTTATAAATCGGGGATCTGTGTCCAGCCACCTCGGAGTGCGGGGAGGAATGCTAGTACAAGGGTCTGCCCATTCAGCCTGTGCTTAAGCGGTGTCTGGCAGTCAGTTGTTTATTAGATTCTTATTTAAATGTTCTGCTCAGTTACAGCAGCTGAGCAATAACAGTTACTGTGTTCAGGGCTTGGGGGTAGAATCAATCAGGGGCGATGAAATGCATTGTAAGGATTCCAAACCAGTGGAGCTTTGTGAGCGTGAAATGAACTGCGTGGATTCCTTGGATCCTCAGTGGTGCCAGACGGAGGGAGAACCAAGATAAGCAGAGTGAAATCTCCAGCTTCGTAAGAAGCACTCAGTTTTCACTGGTTCACTTGGTAAATCGGGTTTTGTGGAAAGGGGAGGCTAGAGCTTAGAAACCAACAAAATTGCCTTTAATCAGCAAATTTCCTGGAAAGTTATTTCATCTAATTAATAAGTAAATAAATAAAGGTCAGAAGGAAAAATACTACATGTCCAGAGGGCGGTGGCAATTTGTATGAATAAGTCACACCAGTTTTCAAAGCAATCTTACACGCGTAAGGTCACTTTAAAAATTCTCTCACCTAAACTACCGGGATACAATTACACTTGCTGTTAGGGATGTGAATCGTTTTTCAACGATTAAAATTATCGTCTGATATTTTTAATATCGTCTTAAATCGTTATAGAACACAATACAATAGAAATTCTAACGATTTATCGTTAAAAATCGTTAAATCGTGTTAGTGCACACTAACAGAAAATGATACAAATTGACACTTTCCAGGTCAGTGAAGGTCAGTTAGGAATGAATATGTATTCCTATTGGCTGGCTGTGCTCTTATCTATTGATGTTACCAAGGTTCCCACTGAGGTAATGGTTGGGGGGATGTGAAATGGAAACAGTTGGAAGCTTGACAAAAAAAGTAATGTGATGATCATCACTCATGTGACTAGAACTTGTTTGTTTATTATTTTTGTTAGCAGGCACGTGAAATGCCTAGGTAGGCAGGCAGTGCACCACTCCAGCAGTCACATCATTGCTTCCTGTGCATTGCATTATGTGCACACATTGACTCCAGCTTGGAGACAAGGCAGGTCTCCTTTACTGCACACATTGACTCCAGCTTGGGGAAAATGGCAGGTCTCCTTTACTGCACATTGACTCCAGCTTGGGGATAAGGCAGGTCTCCTTTCCTGCACACATTGACTCCAGCTTGTGGACAAGGCAGATCTCCTTTACTGCACACACTGACTCCAGCTGGGGAAAAGGCAGGTCTCCTTTCCTGCACACATTGACTCCAGCTTGTGGAAAAGGCAGGTCTCCTTTACTGCACACACTGACTCCAGCTGGGGAAAAGGCAGGTCTCCTTTCCTGCACACATTGACTCCAGCTTGTGGAAAAGGCAGGTCTCCTTTACTGCACACATTGACTCCAGCTTGTGCCAGGGTTAGGGCACTGTGTGCAGGAAGATCACAACACCCCTGGTATCAGGGTTAGGGCACAAGTTCTAGTCACATTGACTGATCACATTACTTTTTTTGTCAAGCTACCAACTGTTTCCATTTCCCATCCCCCATATACTGTCAGTGGGAACCTTGGTAACATGAATAAATAAGAGGGCAGCCAATAGGAATACATATTCATTCCTAAACTGACCTTAACTGACCTGAAAAATGTCAAATTGTATCATTTTCTGTTAGTTTTTTCCGATTAGTGCGCACTAACTCCCGTTAGTGCGCACTAATCGGAAAAAACGATTTTTAACGATTTTTTAACTAAAAAATCGTGCCAAACACGATTTTCTTCTCCTGCCAGACAATTTCGATCGTTAAGACGATAGGGCACATGATTCACATCCCTACTTGCTGTTATGCACACGGAAATCTTCTGTCAAAAATCTACACACATACTTTTGAAAATGCAAAACAGTCTGCATGTAAGGGCAAACACTTCCCCAGTCCTGGCCCCGGGGAACATCCTCACTCAGTCTAGGTGAAAACTTAAGCACATAACTTTACCCACATATCGGGCAGGTGAGGTTGTAACGAGCCATTTCCATGGGTAAAACACCATTTTACCCTCGAGAACGCCTTGGAAAATTACCCTGGAAATGCACTGCTCTGCTCTTGCATTTCTTCAGCAATGCACCGGCTTGCTATATATTTTTAGAAAATGCTTTTATAATCATTTCGTGTGTCCATCTGCCATCATCTCCCTTCTTCAAAGCGGAGCAATTTTCAAAACAGCTCTCCGCCTCCCCTCCCCCCCCATCCACCAAGGTTCAAAATGCGCAGATAGCTTACACCCACGAAAGCTGCACAACATTTTCAAGAGGGGAAAGCCTACGCCTCCCTTTGAAAACTACCTGGGTACCACTGGGCTGCGGTCTTTACACCTGCTCTTTTGTGCGGGATACATTTGGCTGGGAAAGTGCAATGTATGCCTGCTCCTATATTATGAGAACTATGTTAGATCTAATTCTCAGTGGAACTGCAAGAGCTAAGGGTGGTGAATCCGCTTGGCAACAGTGACAATGTAATTAAATTTGACATAATCGCAGGAGGGTGAATACGAAGGGAAATTACTGCAATAGCATTTAACTATAAAAAGAGCGAATATGATAAATAAGGAAATTTGTTTAAAAAAACAACCACTAAAAGAAGCAATTACTACTATTACTTAACATTTCTATAGAGCTATACAACATACATAGCACTGTACAAAAAGACAGTACCTGCTGAATAGAGCATACAATCTAATAAGACAAACAGAGGGCAAGAGACTTGGGGTATTTCATAAAGCAAGACAATGGTTACAAAGAAAAGAAAGTTAGTTAACAAGACTAAAAACAGACAATCAGGCATAAGATTTAAAAGCGGTTTCAAAAAGGTGGGTCTTTAGATGGGATTTAATCATGGCAAGAGAGGGAGCCTGACGCACCAGTTCAGGAAGATTATTCCAACCACACGATGCAGCCAGGTGGAAAGCAAGGAGTCTGGAATTGGCAGTAGAGGAGAAGGGCACAGATAGAAGTGACTTGTCCCACGAGTGGAGTGCACGAGGAAGGGTATAAAGAGATGAGAGAGGCGAGGTAGTGAGGTGCTGCACAGTAAAGGCATCTATAGGGGAGAAAGAGGAGCTTGAACTGTGTGCAGGAGCGGATAGGGAGCCAATGCAGTGACTTCAGAAGAGGGGTTATGTGAGCAGAGCGCCTTTGGCAACAGATAAGTCGTGCAGCTGAATTTTGGACAGATTGCAGTGGAGAGTGATGGCTTGCTGGGAGACCTGTGAGGAGCAGGTGGAGATGAGAGTGGATAAGGATAAGGATTCCGGTAGTGTGTTCAGAAAGGAAAGGATGGATTTTGGCAATGTTATAAAGCAGAGGTTCCCAACTTGTGGTCCACAGACCCCTAGGGATTCGCCAGACCATAATAGGGGGTCCGCGGGAAGTGAGCAGGGGTAGAAGAAAGCCCAAGCTGCAATAGAGGCTCGACAGGCCGCCGGCACATCCCAGCCAGAGAAGAGAGGAGGCAGGCAGCAGGGCCATCTGGGCACCTATCTTGCCAGTGGCTGAAGACAAAAAGAGGCCCAACAGGCCACCGGCGCATCTATCCCGCCAGTGGCTGAAGATTAGAGGAGGCCCGATCAGCCGCTGGTGGGATGAGTGTGCTGGCAGCCTAAAATTAGAGGAGGTGGCCAAGGGATCCCCACAGACCCCAGGATATAAAGAGAAAGAGGCCTGGGTGAGAGTCTGTGAGTAGCGGCGGATTCACATTGTCAGACAGACCCGGGTATTCGCCACCCAGGCCGGCCTAGGACACATCACATGGTTTGCCGAGCGCGGCTCTGTCATGGCCGCGCACTGCAGACCACGTGACTGGAGCGATCAGCCTACCGGGGGATGCCCGATCCCCCGATAGGCCAATCCGCCCTTGTCTGTGAGTGTGAGAGAGAGGGAGCATGTCTTTGTGTGTGAGAAATAGCACGTGTGCATGAGAGAGCATGTGTGTCTGAGAACGAGTGTATGTGAGAAGGCATGTGTGTGTCTATGATTGCAAGTGTGATTGAGAGAGAGGGAGTCTATGTGTGTGTGTGAGAGAAAAAAAAAAAAGAGAGAGCAAGCGAGCACATGTGTGTATGGGAGAGAGAGGGACCATATAAGTGAAGAGGGACCATGTGTGTCTGTGATTATTATAGTGAACACGTATATGTATATGTTCGTGCAACCCTTTGTGCCACCTTTTCATTTTTTAACTTCTATGTTTCTTCCTCTTTTGTTTACCTTTCTCCATGTTTTTCTTAGTTGTTATCCCTTGTTAACAATTTCTTTGCTATTAATGTTCAATGTATTAGACAAAGGAAACATTTTTCCTGCATCTTCTGTTTTAATGTAAACCGGTATGATTTGTATATTATACAAGAATGTCGGTATATAAAAATTAAAAATAAATAAATAAAAAATAAAAATGTGTGTGTATAAGAGAGAGGAGAAAGATTGTGTGCTCCCCTCCTAATCCACAGCAATCTCAGAGCGACTGGAAATCAAAAAGTTCCCAGGTATGGAGAGTGGAGAATATTTTAATCCTTATTAGTTTTAATTGTTGGCTATTATTTGATGTGTCTGATGTTTTGAAATATTTTATTGGTGTCTGGGAAATTTAAAAATAATTTATGAGTTTTTAATTATTGGATGTTCTAAATATCAGTTGTTTTGAAATATTCTTTTTATTAGTATGGTTTTACTACTATTGATATTTTATATTTCTTGATTGTACAGTTTGATGATTTGTGAGGAATTCGATGTTTTGTTTTTCCATTGTTGCACTGCAGTTTCCTGTTCAGTTTTTGTCTGCATGTTTGTCGTTATACTTTATGTCCTCTTTATTTTGTATTTGGCAAGAGTCTGTGTGTTTTTCATGTGTGACTTAGGTGAAGTATTCTGCTAGCATGTAGTTCCTATGTAGGGGACCTACAGCAGCTGGACGTGTTCAATTTTCCTAACAGAAGGTATATTGGTGTTTTAGGGCCTGTTGTAATATTTGCAGTATTGCCTTTTCATAGGTAGAATTGCTACTGCTTGAATCAGGCAGTTAGGGTGTTATGGAATGGCAGGCTTCCTATAGGTCCCAAGTACATTTTGTATTATTCAATGTTCCTGGTAGTGGAGGGAGTTTGTGTTGTTGTTAATGAGGTGAAACCAGAATTTGATTATTATTTTTTTTTTTAATATGAATGGTAAGGGGAAGTGTCCTTGTTCTACTCTGCACCCTTTGCTGGGGGGAGTTTCTATGAAGGCAGGGTATTGTAGAACTGGAAGTGCAGATTTTTTTTACTGATTAATGCACTTGAATAATTTTGGTGGTAGTTTTCTTAGATGGTTGAAACTGGCCAGGGGTTTCTTTGTTACTTAGAAGGTTCTTCTGTCTAGAGATGCCACTGACATACATGTCCAGCACTTTGTGATAATGGAGCAACCTGTGCCTGTTACTTTAGAAGAGGGGTATTTTATCTCTGCATGTATGGAATTTGGAAACAGGTAGGTGTGGAGAGAGTCATTGGACCCCTGCCAAGACTGAACTAACCGGGTGGTTTTCCCTGTCATAGATGATTTTCTTTAAAAAATAATAATATAAACAAATACCATGCTGCAGAGGGAAGAGAGAGGTATATGTGCACCAAACCTCTCTTTACCTCTCCCTTTTAGTGATGCAGGCCTGTCTCAAACATCCCTCCTTCCCCCTTTCCCACTATTCTCCTACACTCTGTCTCTGCTCCATAGTCTATCCCAATCAGACCCCCTCTCTTTCTCTCTCTCCACATGCCCATCCTGCAAGTCTCTCTCTCTCTCTCTCTCTCAGTCCATTCCCACCAGTCTCTCTCCCCCTTCCACAGTCCTTGCCCACCAGTCTCTCCCTCCCCCCCCCACTACTCCATCCTCACCAGTCTCTCTATTCCCCTCCACCTGTGTCTCTATCTTCCTCCACTAATCCATCCCTATCAGTCTCTCTCCCTATATCCATCCCCTTCAATATCTCTCTTCCCCCTTCCACCAGTCCATCTCCACCAAGTTTGTCTCTCTCTTTTAGTACATTTCCACTAATCTGGTGGAGAGACAGTATCTTTCTCTCGCTCCACCAGTCTTTCACTCTCTTTTCCTCTACCAATCTTTCTTGCCAGTCTCTCTCTCTTCACCAGTCCATCCTTATCAGTCTCTTTCTCTCCCTCCCTCCACCAGTCCATCTCCACCTTTCTGCCTCTCCCTCCTTCCCTCCACCAATCCATCTCTGCCAGTCTGTCTCTCTCTCCCAGGGTCAGTGCTATCTTTTTTGCTGCCTTGTGCAAAAAATTACTGCGCTGCCCCCCCCCCCCCTCTAGTTCATTCATTCTGTGTCTCGGGCCCACCAATAAGACCCCCAGCTCCCTTCAGTGATACAAACTTTAAAAACTGACACTCCCCGTACCAATGGCTAGTGCAAGGTATAGGCTCCCTCCATTCACATTTCATCAACTCCAAAGACCAGCTCAAACATAACTTAAGCCTATCCCATTCCACTCATTGAGAAGGCAACATGCAAACCTTCCCTATCCCTATCATATACCATCACCACCTTCTTCACATGAAGGCTTCTCAACAGCCCCCGAGACATACAACCAGATCCCTCATCCCAATCATGACTTCCCCCCTCACGCAGTTGCTAGGACTCACAATGTTCTCTCTAACTCTGTTCAACGCACAGTCACTGACAAAGAAAACTCACTTCCTTAATGACTTCCTCTTGGACTCAAAGCCAGACATCTGTGCCATTACGGAAACCTGGCTCAAAAGCTCGGACACAGCCTTAATAAATCAAACAATTACCGATACACCTTTATGACATTTTCTCAATTCCCAGACAAAAAAAATGAGGAGGCGGTCTTCTCCTAGCCACCAAAAAAGAATTCAAACTCAATCCACTCAATCCACAGCCAGTCAAGACCCCCACCTCCACCAAACTCAAACTAGGTCTTTTTAAATCTAAGCTTCTACAAATTCTACTAGTATATGCTCCACCAGGACTGCTAGACTCCGATGCCTCCCCCCTCATAGAAACAATAGCCAAACACATCAACACGGACTCTCCAGCCATAATTATGGGGGACTTCAATCTCCATGTCGACGCCTCTCCTCCCACCCCCAACTGCGAAGCTCTCCTCACCACACTCGGGGCTATGGGCTTTGAACAAATCATCAGTAAACCTACCCATAAAGCAGGACACACTCTCGACCTCATCTTCATTAATTCCAACATATATATCTTACAATAACGTTCCGGACTGTACCCCCGTTCCCTGGTCAGACCACTCGATTTCAACTACCCTCACAACTCAAGGAAACCCTAAGCCTCCTCAGCCCCACTCCACCATCCACTTTCAGGAAAACTAGTACATCAGACACGCTCAGTGAACACCTTTCCAAAGAACTCCCCAACCTGGATACCACCAACCCCAACACAGCCCTTCTTTCCTGGCACAATATCACAGAGTCAATAGCAAATAAATTATGCCCTAAAGCGGTGAAAATCAACTCAACTCAAAAGTTCTCCCCAGAACGTAAGCAGATGAAACAAGACCTCAGACACAAGGAAAGCGAGTGGCGCAAGACCCCCAACTCCCCAACTTTGTCAGACTACAAACGCACCCTCCATCTCTACAAGAACTCCATCTTTCGGACAAAAAGAGACTTCTATGCCAGCAGAATTCACGATCTTCAATTTGATGCCAGGGCACTGTTCTCCTATATCTCCCAACTCACAAAATCCTCTACCCCCGCCATACCAGACAACCAGGCTCAATCCAAAGCAAATGAACTAGCACTCTTCTTTCAGAAAAAAAATTGCAGACACACTAGCACACCTCCCCACCAACTCAACCCCCCCCCCCCTTCCTTAACTCCAATACCTCACCTCACTCTGGAGCCAACCTCGACTCCTTCGAACCCACAACCCCCCTGGAGATCGAATCCATACTCAGGAGGCTGAAACCATCTAAACACCCATCAGACCACATTCCGACTAAACTTCTGCTTCTCATCCCGAACTCTATCTCTAGACCTTTGGCCAACATCATAAACTGCTCACTTCCCCAAGGAATCTACCCTGACAGGCTAAAAACTGCTTCTCTCAAACTCCTTCTGAAGAAACCCAACCTGGACACAAGAGAACCCTCCAATTTCCGTCCCATCTCTAACCTCCCTTTTCTTGCTAAAATCATGGAGAAATTGGTAAATACCAACTCTCAGATTATCTGGAAGAACACAAAATCCTCTACCCATCCCAATACAGCTTTCGTACATCATTAAAAGCACGGAAACCCTCCTTATCTCCCTCTCAGACCACATCCTCATGGGCCTTGACAAAGAGCTCTCTTTCATCCTAGTCCTTCAAGTCATCTCGGCCGCCTTTGACACCATGAACCACGCCATCCTACTAAATCGCCTTTCAGAAATCGGATTATCAGGATCTGCCCACAGAAACTTCAAAGTAAAAATCAATAATAGAGAATTTCCAGATGTCAAATCAATATTAGGCGTACCCCAAGGCTCTTCCCTGTCCTCTACCCTCTTCAATATATACCTCCTGCCCCTCTGTCAGTTGCTCACAAACCTAAAATTAATACACTACCTCTATGCAGACGACGTGCAGATTCTGATCCCCATAACAGAATCCCTCCCTAAAACTCTCACCTACTGGGAAAACTGCCTTCAATCTATTAACCGCCTTCTCACCAGTTTGAACCTGGTTCTTAATGCGACCAGAACAGAACTCCTTCTCATCTCCTCTGACCACACGCCCCTAACCCATCCGACATCTCCCAACACCCAGATCACACAAGTAAGGGACTTAGGAGTAATCCTCGATAACCATTTGAATCTAAAGAAATCCATCAACAACACTACCAAGGATTGTTTTTATAAACTACAGGTTATGAAAAGGCTCAGACCCCTCCTTCATTTCCAGGATTTCAGGACTGTGCTCCAAACCACGCTCTTCTCCAAAACAGACTATTGCAACGCTCTCTTCCTTGGGCTCCCCATTTCCTCCATCAAACCATTACAGATGCTCCAAAATGCAGCGGCTAGAATCCTAACCAACACCAACCGAGGAGCACACATCACTCCCATACTCTGGAACCTTCATTGGCTGCCAATAAAATACAGAATTTTGCACAAGGCCCTTATCACAATTCACAAAACCATTCATAATCAGCAACAACTAGACCTTCAGATCCCTCTCAAATTATACTCATCCTCAAGACCCATCAGAGAAGCGTATAAAGCTACCCCTGCAAGTCCCCCCAAAGAAATCCACGCGTCTATCAACCACCAAAGAACGAGCATTCTCTACAGCGAGTCCGGCCATTTGGAATAACATGCCCACAGACCTCAGGCTAGAACCTTGCCCTCTAACCTTTCGAAAAAAACTTAAGACCTGGCTCTTCCTCCAAGCCTTCCCTTAACTTTCAAAACCATCCATTTTCTACCAGACAGGACTCCACTTACCTGACTAGGCGCCCTGCCTAGTTTAGGCTTGATATTTTGCCTCTGTTTCTTTGTTTCGTTATTTAGTTTATTCAGTTTTGCTGTCCTTTGCCTCCGGCTAACTTAGCCCCCCCAAGTTACTACCTCCTTGTTATATGTAACTTTCGCCTCTTGTTAAATGGTTGATTAAGTTCTACCCCTTGTTACATGTAAACCGATTTGATTTGAATTTATTCACGAAGGTCGGTATAGAAAAGTGTTAAATAAATAAATAAATTAAATAAATAAATAAATAAATAAATTAGGTGCCCTAGGCGAACCTTATAGCCTTGCACAACGTCACCCACCCCATTCCACACACAGTTAAAAGTTATCCATTTATATTTTACATGAAAAATATCAAAGTACAGTATTTTGAGATAAAAATATCACATTATATTTACATGCACTGCTGTGATGCCAACCAGAAATCCCTGCAAAAAGGACTCTTGGAACCCATATGGTATTAGGCCTATTAATACACTTCCTATCGCTCACTGCGCAGATAACATCAGCAAGGAGGGGGGGGGGGGGGTGTTACCTCAGGCCAGAGCTGTCATCGGGGCCAATGATGGCGAGGACGCCTTCCTCGACTCTCTCAATAGGGCCAGGAGATGGAGAACAGCCCATTAGTCCAGAAAGATGAGGAGAAACAGAAGTGGTGAATCTTTCTCTCACACACACACACACATACACACACACACACACACACACACACACACACACACACAAGGCATCTCCCATTCTCTCTCTCTCACCAATACATCCCAGACAAGCTCCCAAACAAGCTCCCATTAGTGTTGACATAAGTTGGAATCCAGGTCAGACTGTGAAGGCCTAATATGACAAGCAGTGCAGAGAGAAAGCCGTTTATGTTTCTTGGCTGCCAGAGCCATTGGCGCTGGTAACTGTATGCTTCTGTCGGCTCATGCTTAAAATTTTATGCATTCAGATTTTGGGTGCCAAGGCAGGAAGCAGCAAGGCGTATGCACGGCCCTTGTGCCCGACTTCACCTGTAGTCTGCACTTAGTAAGTTGTGCACGTATATACATGTGCAACGTTAGGCATGCAGTGCGTGCGCAGAGCTGACATACAGCACATACCGATGTTCTATGGAGGGCAATACGAGACGCACAAAGACACACGCAAAATAGCGCCACCAGGGCCCTACCACACGGTGTGCTGACCAAGCCTCAAGCGGGGCCTAGCCCACCAGGGGGCTGCTCAACCCGCTCGGAAGCCCACTTACCCCAGTGGGATCGGGAACAATGTTGGTATGGTGCGCCGAGCTGGGAGAAAGGAGGAGGTCTTACCGAAAACCCCTCTAAACGTCACTGAATCGAGAGGTAAATCTACTTCTTTTTTTTTTTTACTTAGTTGGGCTCAGCGCTTACCGGCTGAGTACAAAGACGGTCTCCGGCTGCGGGGGGAGAAGGCTTTGGCTGTCACCACCACGCTCGGCTTCCTGCACCTGCTGCCTTTCAGCTGCTTAAGCAGCAAAGTCCACGCCAGAAACTGGCTACCGGACCAAGGCACACCTCTGAGGGATCTCAGAAATGGCTTCAGGAATTCTCAACTGGGGGAGGGACCTTTAGGTATCACTACAGGAGAACGGGGCTCAATTTTTTCTCCAGTTTAAATGTAGAATTTCTCCTTCCAAAAAGTACAGCAATCCACAAAGGGAGAGGTACGTCCACTAACTACTGGAGACGGAGAAATACTGAAGGGCTAAGGTCACTACAGGGGTGTATGTAGGGTGATGTCAGCTTTGAAATCTGACTCAGTCTCCATCTGCTGGCAGGGGAGCATAACCCAATGGTCTTGAGTCCATCTGGTCACACGCTAGGAATGAATGATTTTTAACTTTCAGGAGCAAATGACAGTTCACATGATTACCATTTGGTTGATTGACCCGAGGTGAGTGGGAGGGTTGAATTGACAGAATTTGGTGATTGGCTTATGGTTTTGTTTTGTTGTTTGCTGATAGCATATACTTATTTCTTTTGCATACCATGTTATGTTTTACTTTCTTTTTCACTGCTAATAAAAACAGATTTAACTTTAAACCTCACCCTGCGCCTCGAACCCTGCCTTATCAAGTTTAAAAAGAAACTGAAGATCTGGCTATACAAACGAGCCTACCCTGAATAGTCCTGGTCCTGTCCTTTGTCACCAAATGCCCCCAGCTCTTGCATCTACTCATTACTGTTATATAATTAGTTAAGTCACTGATGTGTATAACACCACAAATTCTGCATATAATTCTAGGTATATAACTCTATGTATATAATACCATTAATATTGTAAATTGTTGTATTTTCTTGTTTAATGCCACTGCGGCTTGTTCTCTATCCCTCTATGCTTCTCTATCGTTCGCCCCTCCCAAGTTCCACTGCCCTGTTATAATGTAATTTTCTGCTCTGCTGTTAATATGTGAACCGGTGTGATGTCCCCACTAATGCCGGTATATAAAAGTTTTCAAATAAAATAATTAAATAAAAATATTATTAACTTTTGTCTCTGTCATGTCTGTCCTCAAATTCTCTCTTAGCCTGCTTTATTAATATTTTACATCTAATGTGACAGTGCTTGTGTGCTATTCTGCTTTCCATTTTTTAAAAGACTGTTTTGGCTTTGATGGTCTCTTTCACAGCACCTTTTAGCCATACTTTCAGATGCTTCTTCTTTTGACCTTTTTAAATTTGTGGAATACATTTTTATCTGGGCTTCCAAAATGGTGCTTTTACATAGACTCTGTGCCTCATACACACTTTTAATCCTTGTAACTGCTCCTTGTGAGTTTCCTCCTATTATCATAGTCTCCTTTTTTAAATTGTTATTGTAGTAGCTTTATATATTTTCCTTCCCATGATGAGCTCAAATTTGATTGTAACATGATCGCTATTGCCAGGCAGCTCCACCACAGTTATCCCTTGAACCAGATCTAGCATTCCAACGGGATTTAAAATAGATCTTTCTCTCCCCATCTTGTTGGTTCAAGGATCATCTGCTCCATGACATGCCCTGATGAGACATTCACCAAATCAGTATTGGCGTTATTGAAATCCCTCATCAATGCTTCTCTATAGCAAATCACAATCTATTCATCATCTGTGGGTAGATGTAAATAAATCCCCATTGGTATACACCTCTCTATCACACATAGAATGTCTACTGAGAGTAGACCCTATGGAAATAAACTTAATCATTAAATTTCTCAAAAAAGCCGTACAAATATGTTTTTTGGAGTGTGACACCCACAGTGGCAAATATAGTTATAGAGAATGTGTATGCGCATGGTTAATTGAAGGAACACAAATTACACGTGTATATATACACTGATTGTATTTTAATAAAACAGTAAAATTAACGTAGTATATTTGTGTGTATGAGTAGGAAAACAAATTGCACGTGATAAATACACACATTGAATAAAACAGTAAAATAAAGAGTTGTACGTGTATGTACACATACATATACACATGCATATAACACACACGTATATTTGATTTTATTAACATTTCTTAATCGCTCATGCACAAGCCCTGAGCGATTTACAAAATAAACATAAATAATAAAATACCATTAAATAAAACACAACATAACAAAAATATAAGCACAATTATATATTTATACACATATATATACACAGATGTATATATACACACAAACACGTACGACTATTTTACTGTTTTATTCAAACAATGTGTGTATTACATGTAATTTGTTTTCCTTCAGAGCGTGTGTGTGTGTGTGTGTGTATATATATATATATATATATATATATATATATATATATATATATATAAAATTTTTGTTAGTATATTCCTGCAAATATTCTTGCCATTTGATTTTTACAATTTACTGCTTCATAAGCAGCCACCTCAAAGGTGGATTGAATAGCAGGAAAGTTTTGGTTCTTGTCGTGCATGAACATTTTCAAAAGGAACTATGAAGGATTATTATGGGATAAATGAATGCACAGAGAAATAAACGGGCCAATACAGTAAAGTCCGCGGGAGAGCGGATGAACGCCCGCTCTCCCGGTGGCACGCACCGGCCCTTTGCCAGTGCGCGCGATTCTCTATTTAAATTAGGTGACGCAGTAGATCCGGGTAAAAGGAGGCGCTAGGGACACTAGTGCCTCCTTTTTGACAGGAGCGGCGGCTGTCAGCGGGTTTGACAGCCGACGCTCAATTTTGCCGGCGTTGGTTCTCGAGCCTGCTGACAGCCACGGGCTCGGAAACCGGACGCCGGCAAAATTGAGCGTCCAGTTTTCGGCCCAACAGCCGCGGGCCGAATTCAAAATTTATTTTTTTTTTTTTACTTTTCGGGACCTCAGACTTAATATCGCTATGATATTAAGTCGGAGGGTGCACAGAAAAACAGTTTTTACTGCTTTTCTGTGCACTTTCCCGGCGCCGGAAGAAATTAGCGCCGACCTCTGGGTCGGCGCTAATTTCTGAAAGTAAAATGTGCGGCTTTGCTGCACATTTTACTTTCTGTATCCCGCGCGCATACCTAATAGGGCCATCAACATGCATTTGCATGTTGAGGGCGCTATTAGGTGCCACGGGTTGGACGCGCATTTTCCTCCCCTTACTGAATAAGGGGTAAGGGAAAACGCATGTCCCAGAGCAGGCCATTGGAGCGCACTGTACTGTATCGGCCTGAAAGTGACTTGCCCAAGGCTGCACACAGAGATTCAATGGGAGAGGGATAGACAAACTCATATCCACATATTCTGTGGTTTGTAGGAGCTCTAATCCCTGCATGTCACCTTCTTCCCAGAATGGAGACATCCCAGCAAAGGAATCAAAAACATACATAGTCATTAAGTAACAGCACATGATGGCATAAAAAGACCAAGTGACTCAGTTATTCTGTCTAGTGTCTATGCTGTCAAGGATGTATCCCATCTGCCAGCCATAGAGCATGACTGTTTCTAAGATATCTCCTTATCTGGGTTTTTGTCACCTTCCTCATTTGTGTTCTATCTTTTTGGGTAGATGAGCAAACCTTTCATTAAAAAAAAAAAAAAAAAAAGAAATACAGGAGACTTGGACGAGACAGGCACTTGGAAAGTTGGTCAAGACATAGGCACTTGGAGACTAGAACGAGACGTAGGCAGTACTCCTCAGGCGCCCTTACACAGCCCCCCGCGGGCTGGTCATGGACCACCCTGTCCCACTGCGTGCCCTACACAACCTGGAGGCTGGTCGTGGACCATGCAGAGAGCGGGACAAACTCAGGACTGAAGCTCAGGATGAAAGAGGAATCCGGGCAGCGCTTGAAGAAGGATCCAGCCAGAACAGGGCTCCAATGACTGGGAACAAGATATCGGATCAGATACGGATTTACTCACAGGATAGTCATCTGGAGGCAGAATCTGGAGCCAGGAATTAGAGGATCAGGGACAACTGGACACAGGGACCAAAGAACTGGAACATCCAAAGACAGGGACATCAGAAGAGAGGAACTGGAGAAGACTGGGTCATCTGGAGACAGGAACATCTGGAGACAGGAATGTCAAGGCATGAGACAGGCAAGGCGCAGGATCTGACAAGAGACCAGGAACAATGGACGAAGACAAGGGAGCTCCCACAAAGAACAAGGACCTTGAAGGAGAGATGATGGACCTCAGAAGGCTCCTGGAATGATGAGATGAGACAAGGAATCCAGGAGCAGGCATGCTGCTTGCGAAGGCAACGAGGGACTGGCGAAGAGCTCTTTTATAGGGCTGAAGAGGCGATGAAGAAATGATATCATCCAGCAGGGCCGCGGGGCTTTTCCCCGCCACAGGCCCTTTAAATACTGGAGGGAGGTGCGGCCACGCTTAAGGGAAGCCAGGTCCAGGAAGAATAATGGCACCAATGGCGGTATCCCTGAGGCAAGGGTGGAGAGAATCGCGGCGGCACTGCATGCCGCGAAGAGGAAGCAGCCCCGCCACTGCGAGGGAAACGGTGGCTTTGGTGGCACCCCTGCCAAGATGAGAGGCAGCAATGGTGGCGGCTCGCACGCCGCGAGGCAAGGCTGAAGGCAGCACTCCCGCCGCAGAGCAAGGCAGGGACGTCGGCGATCCCTGCCGCAGGGAAGAGGCACGTAGGCGGCCTTCGAGCCGCATGAGAACAAGGTTGGCGGCGGCTCCACCCGCTGCAAAGCAGGCAGGACCCGGGCCGCGAAGAGACAGCAGTGATGGACCGCGGGAGACAGCAGCAGCATCAGGGCTGCAGGGCCGGGAAGGTGAGAGGCTGCTTGTGGCTGGGGCCCGCGAGCAGCATCGCAACACTTGGCTCTGAAGAATGGTTCTGAATGTCTTTCCCAAGTAAAGGAACAGAAGTAAGACAGCCAAACAGCTGGTTTTCACAAGGAAAATATTTTATTAAGTGCAAAACAAACCATTTGATGACAGTGTGCCTCAGCCTAAGGTACCAGCTGCCATCTATAACACAGAAGTACAAATTGCAAAATGTTTATAAAATAATCCCAGTTATCCGATGAGTGCTACAAACATTACATTCTGATTTTATTATGCATAATTTTTTTCTTTTGACACATACAATCTTATGCAACACTTAAATGCTTCTTAAAGAGACAGTACACTTCCCAGTATTGATGCCATTTAATTTCTCCACATTTTGTTAATATAACCCCTATGGAGCGATTTTCTTTTGTCACATTTTGAATCCAGTTTCCTCAAAATTGGTTTCAATAGTATAGGGAGTAAGTCATCAGCAAATAAAAGGTAAATCTACTGTTTAATATAGCTCTATGTTATAAGGGATGATCTGGTCCCTAGGTTTGCCCCATTGCATACAGGGAAATGCAGTTCCGAATTCCCTAAGATAAACAGGACTACATCTCCACGCATGCAGTGGAATAAAACAAGGACTGGCTTGCCCTGTCCCTTTTGACATGGAGCTAAACCATCCACAGTCTTTGCGACGTGTCTAGCCCATGAACAACTGTTTCCAAAATGCTTTTGGAAAAATTACACATTGATTGCAGTTTAAACTGGGAAGAAAGAAGTTTGCATGAGAATATCCAGGTGTTGCATGTATACTATCCCTTTAGAAATTCTTGTGTAACAAACATACATTAGCAAAATTATTGATCACTTACGACACATGAGATGGATGAAGTATGTAAAAGAGATTCCCCCCACCCAATGTTCATCCACCTACCACTGTACAGTGACCTATTTTGGCTTTTACACTCTTTATGCCAGTATTTTTGACATAATATTTATATATAGAATTCCTATTAAATATAATTTGGTTTTAAATGTGTATGCTGACATCAAAGTTCTGTCCCTATTAAAGCTAAAAGCAGAAACAGTGTTGTTAGAACAAACATACGAACCTTGCATTCCAGTTATAAAAACCCATCTTTATAAAAGAAATTGGCATGTCCCATGAAGATAAAAGAACATAATAAAAAATACTATACTTTGAAATAAGAGAAAATGAAATGCCTGGTTTTGTTACAGTATTTGGTATAACTGGTCAACCAGATGAAATATAGACATCTTTCAGCTTCTCAAAGAGTCCATGGGTGGCCCCTGGGTAAGGGGGTGGTAGCACTCTCCTTCTCTGGGCTCATGCATACATGAGAGAGCCTTTCAGCCCCTGATCCAATGGGATTGTCTCAAAACTGCATTGTAGAGCTTTCATCGCTGTGCGAGGCCAGAATAAAGCTGACTTGTTTGTAGGCTGTGGCATGTTTATTGACTCAACATAGAAATTATCCAGATGATGTGCATGCGCTTTCAAGACCAAAAGGTACCTTCTTCAGAAGAACAGATGTGGTCTCGAGAGCTCACGTACAGCATCGGCTCTGGATAATATTTACGTTGGTCCAATGAACAGTAGTGCCATTTCAGAACTGCAGACACTCCTGTTCTTTCCTATATTACAAAAGGCTCCATGTGTACCAAGATATCTCAGGTTTGGGGGTTGGAAGGCAAAAAAAAAAAAAAATCTACAAAACAAAAATTCCTCCAGCATGAAAACGATGATTCCATTAAATCCTTAATATCTTCTTGTCAAACTTTGTACAGGAACAGAAGGCAGATATGCTCTGTACTAATTTTCATGGCTTACAGCCACAGATAGATACTGCAGATCAACATATCTCGTTCTCCAGGCAATCTCACCTATAGGAAGTTGATGGGCACATGAACGTCTGGACAATTTATGGAAGGTTAAGGGTCTGATGTTCTCTTCAGACCTTTTGTGTTTCATTGCAAACTAAGAAAAGAGCTTTGCCTCCCTTCCCAGGCTGGAGTGTGTCTGAAAGAAGAGATGCAGGATGTGTCAAGTCTCACTACAAATCATTTTCCTCAAAGACATGAGTGGTATGTAACACAATCGATGATTCTGTTGTAATTTCAGATTTTTACTTAATTCTCCTCTTCTCCTCCCATTTTCACCTTTGGCATTCTAGATAGACAGGAAGCCTATTTATTCATCTTAGACCCCTGAACGTTTTTTCTTTTTGTTTGTTTGGTTTTTTTTTAACAAAGACTCGTATAGTTACAATCAAAGATTTTTCTGGAGGCCCCTGAACATTAAACATTTATTCAAGTGACTGTGCTGAGTCCCACGTTTTAATTTTCATTGGATACAATACAAAGGGACAACTCATCCCCACACTCCAACATAGCCAGAGCAGGATGAAAACCTCTGGTCGAGACGTTTGTGGTCTACAAGACTAAGAGGCAAATGATGTACTCTAGTCATTTGCAGCTGCACCAATGTTGGAATACAATGTAGACATCTGGCTCATGGGACTACGAGGCAAGATGAGGGTCTGAGAACGCCAGCAAATGAAATGAAATCACAGTGAAACTGTCAAACAAAGTGCAGGACCATAAAAGGTTTAAAAACAAAGCCAAAAAAAATCCCTTTTCATCAAACAGGCAGAGACAGTATAAAGAAATCCTGGAGGCTCTTATAAAAGAGACAGGGGTGAAGAGCAGACAATGGTAGGAGAGAGAATCTCAAACGCTCTCGCAAGCGTCCTTCTCATAGGCCTTGGCAAGTTTGCTCAATGTCCAGGTGAGATAAGTGTCAGCTGCCAAGCTAACACCTGGAGTGAAAGAGCCAGCTGTGGAGACCAGTGTCCGAGTTTGCAAACTGAGCAGCCCATGAGGGAATACGTTTTTTCATCTTTCAGGCCACATGGATACGTTCTGTCTGGTCAGCAGGGTCCCTCCACTCAGGCCTCAAAGAACCGCCGCTCTGTCTGCTTGGTGATGCTTCCGCTAGACTGCATGGTCCTGGTCACAAACTCTTGGGTCACCTGTTTGGTGAGGGTGCCGCTGCTTTCCATCCGCTGGGTGGTGATAGACATGCCATCTGGAACAAGACAAAGTCAAGGTTAGAGGTTGGGATTTGGGTCTAAGCCATCAGACTAAAAGTAGGGCTTTAGTTAATCTCAGCCTGTAGATTTTTCATAGCTTTTTTTTTTATTTTTATTTTTTTTATTAACTGAATTGCAACATGTGTAGCAACCACGTTTGACTTCCAGCATATAAAAAGGGCCTGAAAGTAATTTCTGCCTTTGTAAAAGTATGAGGTGATGCATTAGTGAAACACATAGCAGGGCCTTTTTATTTCCCAATGTCTGGGAAGATTCTTGGATCCATTTTTGTTTGGTAAATGTGATAATAATTTTTTTTTTCAATCCATTTTGAGGTTTTTCAGTTTGTGGTGAATACACTGCACTGATGAACTATCTGTGCATGGAGAACTCTACCTGGGAAAAAGGGATCGGTCAGGGTGGAGTGAGTGACACTGGTTTTAGTGCTGTATTCTGTAGGTAGGTTGTACATTTCTCGTCGACTGATCTGCTGTCCTCCAAACTGTGAAAAGCTCCCTGAAAAAAATTAGACAAAAGTCAGGTGTGTAAGGGGAATGGTCACGTCTTATTCCACAAGACAAACAAGAAGCCCTGAAGGGAAAAGCTATTCGGGGCTCAGCCCAGGTTTCATGTAGGCTCTGCAGGTAGAATCGGAGAGAATGTGCAGCTGTGACACTGGGACGTGAGTTAACTATAAAACTAATACTGGGATCTTTTCCTTTCCTGACAACATTGTAAGGAAGCAAATCCTGAACTCAGTGATTTAATTTTAGTTGCATGCATGTATTTTCTGTGTGTTTCCCTCAGGAGCTTCCTTTCACTGTGATCATCTCAGCAAAATAGGGTAGAGATGAGACCAAGACACCACTGAGACCACCATTCTGTGGCTCTAGGATTTTTTCTACCCATCACACTCCCGTTCCTCATCTCCTTCCTCTGGCCTGGCTGAGGGTCAGAAACACAGCCACATTGGGACCACTCGCTTAAGCAAACCCTACCCCCCACCACAGCAGTGAACTTAAAAGGGCTCTGAAAGGAACCCCTTGTCTGAGCCACTCCACCAGCAATAGAAGGTGAAAGGTTTAACTGCCTAACAAAAGATAATCTTCCAAGAATTACCTCCATCCTGAGACTCAATGGTAATGATGCCTTCCCTTTCTGGTCCAAATCCTTGGGTGGTCTTGGCTTGCACTTTGAACTTGTATGGAACATTCTCACTCAGGTAAGGCACTGTCAGAGTAGTCTCTGGGTTATCCCCCTCGACGTAGATATTCTTTGGCTCCCCTGTGACATAAAATACAAGCAAGCTTGTGACGTGAGCTGTGTTCCATGGTTTCCACATCTTCAGTTTGTAGTAGAGGCTTCTCAAAAGTCCAATCCTATTGTCTTCCATTCTCTTATCTAAATGTGAGGCCTCCTTCCTCCATCTCTTTCCCTGGGATGGCTTTTGTAAGCCATGGCTATCGAAGGCTGCACACAGATTCATATTTATTGGCCGGGGGGGTGGGGGGGTGGAGGTAAAGAGAGAGTTGGGGTCTACAGAGTGCAGGGAAGCTAGATCAGATGGGTCACATTGGGAAAACTGGCTCTCATCATGCAATGTCTCTAGAGAACGGTCACCTCAGTCAGCTTTGTTTCCTCAGACAATGGCATACCTCCACCGTGTAGCGTCTCACAGGTAACCATATAGCCCAAGATCGACCCATTGGGCTTGCGAGGCCTCTCCCAGCTGAGCTGAAGTGAGTCTGGGCTCAGAGCCGTGAACACCAAGGGGCCTGGTGCACTGGGAGTGCTTAGTGTGAATGGAGAACCTAAAAGAGCAATTAAAAAAAACTGTCAGTAAAACTGAGCCAGAGACAGTCACTGAGCAGACTAGCCATGTCCTATGCCTTTCTTGGGTTATTCAAGTTACAAACTGGAACAAACTGGTCTCTGGAAATGTCGTCTCCTATTGCATGGTAAACATTGCTAAATGCACTGAGGAAACTCTCCTACAGAGAAGGACAAGTTATTTTAGAACAAACAGCAATCATAGTGCCTAGAGATTTAGGATATTATAAGTGAGGAAAGCTTAGCTATTTCTTCCCAAACTAGGAGGGATGGACCTGCCACACCAGGACTGGGTTCCATTACTGGAACAGCAAGGGGCTAAACATATAAGGTGACTCACCATCTACTTTCATCGCAAGGATTGTTATCCCCCTAGCACACGTTTGGAATTCTGATTATGAAGCAGTATAAGTGTGTATTTGGGAGAGGAGTTTGAGGGGATCCCAAAACCTGGAGTGTACATGGACTCTCTCCCACTCGCTGACTCGTGTTTCATTTCACAATGCCATAGAAATACACAGTGCAGCTTCCCATTTTTTGATACTTGCCCCTGAGAATTTCCCTGTCTCTCATTACCTGGTACTGGGCTCAGCGGGCTCTGTGGATCCACCTGTGACTCGATAGTGATGACGCCTTCCCTTTCAGGGCCCCATCCCTCCTCGCTCTGTGCCTTCACCTTGAAGATGTAGGAGTGGTTTGGCAGCAGGTCTTCCACCACTACAGAGTTCTCGTTGGGGTTGGGAATGTCAATTTTCCTCAAGTCACCTGCAGAGAGAAAAAAGAATCACCATTACAGTAATTTGTGGGAGCAGCATGGTATGTATAAGCCTCAGAATGATTTGTAGGTACAAGGTGCAACAGTGTGCAGAGTCACCAGAGTCTGAAGTTATTCCCCTGTTGTGTGTCTATGGAAAAACTCCACAGTAAACTCAGCCCTGAGCATTTCTCTTGGGGCAGTGTCTCCATCGGGTCTATTTTGTGCCTACCATGACAGGAATAAATCTCTGTCTTAAGCAAGGTATTCTGGGTATGGTCTTAGTTGTATGTGAGAACATCCTGATGCATCCATCACGTGATCTCTGAGCGTTTCTGATAGATTTGTCTTTAGCTGCTTCCAAGGTCTAGTCCAAACATGTTGGAAATCTGGGAATAGTCAGCAAACACAGGTGGGTCTCTTCAAACAGGTGCAATGCCCATCATGGAGTGCTCATGTAGACCACACCAGTGGCAGAGTCACTTAAAGCTTTATTAACCTCTGTTTACTGCACACGCTTTTTTTTTTTTTTTTTTTATCACAAAAGAGGAAAGTAGTGTGGTGTGGATGCCGTGTTAGTTAACTTGGATTATGTAAAAGTAACGCTTTGGAAAGCCAGTCAGGAATGTATTATGCTAATCCAGTATAAGAAGGATCACCTACAACTTGCTTGTTGACCTTTATTTCTACATAACAGAGGAAAGGAAAATTTTAAAGTAAGTAATTATCCAAACTTCCATGTTCAGTTTACACTTACTGCTCGAGCAGTATTACTGAGATAGACTTTATAAAACAAGGAAGTTTGTGTGTGTTAGGGCTTTCACCCTGGTCTCTGTGGACAGTATAAGAGTACTCCGCAGTACATCTTGAAAAAGTCCACCCAAGAAACAGTGATCACTGTAATGTGAGCTGCTCCTACTTATTTATCCTCACATTTAATAACGTGAGTAGTGATGTTTATTAGTAAAGAAGGACCTTCATGCTGGTTGTTTTGAGGCACAACTGAATGCTCCCAAACTTCAGTCTTACATATGATAACCCATGCTATAGTTACACATTTGGGCCGATACAGTACAGTGCGCTCCACCGGAGCGCACTGTTAGCCCGGGTTTGGACACACGTTTTCGACGTGCTAGCTTTACCCCTTATACAGTAAGGGATAATAGGGCGTCGAAAATGCGCGTCCAACCCCCCGAAACTAATAGCGCCCGCAACATGCAAATGCATGTTGATGGGCATATTAGTTATTCCCGTGCGATATAGAAAGTAAAATGTGCAGCCAAGCCGCACATTTTACTTTCAGAAATTAACGCCTGCCCAAAGGCTGGCGTTAATTTCTGCTAGCACCGGGAAAGTGTACAGAAAAGCAGAAAAAACTGCTTTTCTGTACACCCTCAACTTAATATCATAGCGATGTTAAGTCGGAGGCCCCAAAATTAAAAAAAAATAATTAAAAATTTAAAAAAAATAATTTTTTAAATCGGCCGGTGGCCCGCAGGTCGGAAGACGGACGCTCAATTAACCGGATTTACGAACCTGTGGCTGTCAGCGGGCTCGAGAACCGACGCCGGAAAAATTGAGCGTCGGCTGTCAAACCCACTGACAGTCACCGCTCCTGTCAAAAAGGAGGCGCTAGGGACGCGCGCTAGTGTCCCGAGCGCCTCTTTTTACTGCGGGCCCTAATTTGCATCTTCTTCCCCCCTGAATCGCCCGCTCTCCCGCGACTTTTACTGAATCGGCCCAAATGTTAGGTTCCATATTAGGAGCTTCCACCCAAGAAAGAGATCTAGGTGTCATAGTGGATAACACATTGAAATTGTCGGTTCAGTGTGCTGCAGCAGCCAAAAAAGCAAACAGAATGTTGGGAATTATTAGAAAGGGAATGGTGAATAAAACGGAAAATGACATAATGCTTCTGTATCGCTCCATGGTGAGACTGCACCTTGAATTCTGTGTACAATTCTGGTCGCCGCATCCCAAAAAAGATATAATTGCGATGGAGAAGGGACAGAGAAGGGCTACCAAAATGATAAGGGGAATGGAACAACTCCCCTATGAGAAAAGACTAAAGAGGTTAGGACTTTTCAGCTTGGAGAAGAGACGGCTGAGGGGGATATGATAGAGGTGTTTAAAATCATGAGAGGTCTAGAACAGGTAGTGAATCGGTTATTTATTCCTTCGGATAATAGAAAGACTAGGGGACACTCCATGAAGTTAGCATGGGGCACATTTAAAACTAAATCAAAGAAAGTTCTTTTTCACTCAACGCACAATTAAACTCTGGAATTTGTTGCCACAGGATGTGGTTAGTGCAGTTAGTATAGCTGTGTTTAAAAAAGGAATGGGTAAGTTCTTGGAGGAGAAGTCCATTACCAGCTATTAATTAAGTTGACTTAGAAAATAGCCACTGCTATTACTAGCAACGGTAACATGGAATAGACTTAGTTTTTGGGTACTTGCCAGATTCTTATGGCCTGGATTGGCCACTGTTGGAAACAGGATGCTGGGCTTGAAGGACCCTTGGTCTGACCCAGTATGGCATGTTCTTATGTTCTAATCTCTTAATAAAATTTTAATTTTGGATACTTTTGAGTCATGTGATCTCATTTAGATTTTATTAACAGAGTGCTCTAGTCAGCGACATTGACTAAACAGCATTGGAGCATATCATTATTGCCGTTAAGTGGATGTGTTTTTCTGTCAGCAAAGTGGGGCTGTATGGAAGTAGATATGTGCTGCTGAAACATTGTGCTTCTGCTCTATTGTAGATGAAGGTGCTGTTGGAGAGATGTCGAAGCAATATTCCTTGAAAGCAGTGTGATCCCCCTGATGCAGAAGTGGCATTCAAAGAAGGACCCCTGACAGGGAATTTACAATGGGACGAAGTACCTGCAGGAAATTAACAATTTTTCTTTTGCTGTAAATTAACAAAAAAAGTGGCCATTAATGGAACTATGATCACTTCTAGGGCTGAAGTTTGGGTGCATTCAATTTTGCCTCAGAACGACCAGCATGATGGTCCTTTACTAATAATATTGCTACAGAAATTATTAAATGTGAGAATAAATAAGTGGGATCAACTTGCAATAGTCTGCAGTATCTGAGATATGCTAAAGTGGTTAAAAGAAATGCAATTGGTTTTCTGTGAGTTTGTCTTCCATGTGGATGGTGCATTGTGGTATGTAATGCCACAATGCACCATCCACGTTAAAAACAATCCACCATCCAAGTTAAAATCAATCCAAGTTAAAAACAATCCAAGTTAAAAACCAAGTTAAAAACAATCCACCATCCAAGTTAAAAACCTGGCTCTTCAGGCAAGCGTTCCAGTCTCCAGAATTTAACTAAGCGCCTTATCCTGACTGAACTTAGGAATATTTTGTATTACAGTTAATAATATACAATATTATCCAAAATTAAAGTTCAATTTAATTTTACGTTTAATTTAAGTTTAACATGCTAATTGGCTTAATTTTAATTTAATTATGGAAATATTTAAGTATTTATTGTTATTGTTCAATGTTCAAGGATTGTATTATATGTTATTGTTCAATGTATTTTATATTATATTATTGTTCAATGTTCTTTGTAAAAAAAAACCCCGGTCTGACCTCCCAGACCAGGGCAATCTTTTCGTTTCTTGTAAACCGGACTGATTTGTATTGTATACAGGAATTCTGGTATATAAAAATTAAAAATAAATAAATAAATAAATAAATAATTAATTAATTAATTAATGCAGATTGACCTGGGAATATCAAAGTACGTTGGACCCGATTAATTTCTTCCATGTTTCCAATGAAAACTAGACCAAACTGTTGAATTAAACACAGGAGAGCAAAACAAGAGCGAGGCTTTGGGGGAGAAAGAGGGGAAAAAAACAAACAAGTAAATGCACATCATTCACCTCTACAGCCAAGTTTAAAAGGATTCATGGAGCACAATGTAGGAACTGACCTCCGTTGAGTAGTTGGTACTGCACACGGTATCCTTGCACTATTTTGTCGCACTGTGGTTCCTGCCAGCTGACTTTTAGAGATGTGGGTCCCAAAGCAGAGAAGACCAAGCGGGTTGGAGTCTCAGGCACACCAGACAGTAATCTGGAATCTGATTGCACAAATACAGGCAATGAACAATCATTTCATCAGAGAGGATCCTCCACATCCAGGGGTTCTGCGTCTTTTAATAAAGTCATCTGCTCAAGCCATCAATAAAACCTCTAATGCAGAGTCATTCCAGAGAGACATAGGGTGCTGGTTACTGATCTGATGTGCATTCTGCAGGGAAAACCCTTGAGTGATACAGGTATGCAAGTTTAAGGCTGTCGCTGGGCTGCAAAAGGTGAACCTAGTCTAGAGAGAGAGAAAGAGGTTTGTTTAGAAACCGTTCTTTCCTCCCCTGGCTATACTGTGTGCCCCACTGAGGCTGAGATGCTAGGCTGAGGGCCAGCAAAACTCACTCACTCACCCTGAAGAGCCATATCCAGGCTGCTCAGTGCGTCTCGGACATCTTCGGAGTGAGTGCGATTCCTCATGCTCTGGGGAAGGGTATAAGGTACCCCTAGTTTGCTTTGCCCTGACATCCCTGCACAGAGAAAGAGAGGGGGATTTAAATCAGCCACTTGCAGGCCTGTGCATTCATGGGCGGATGGTAGAACGAAGTGGCAGGTCATGGACACTAAACACCATCACTAACGCGCTTACCCATCCTGATGTTCATGAATCTGCTCATCTATTTGTTTTTATACTATTATGCTAATTTACTTAAAAGGTGTCCCTTTTATTTACTTACCCAGTAATTCTTTGGTTCATCCATCCACCTATACAAAAATGACCCTATTACAGTCACCCCCCCCCCCTTTTCCTTTTCCATTTATTAATCACTCAAGTATGCATTCATCCTTGCAGATTTTCTGTATCCAGACATGTTTTCCATCTACCCATCCATTCATTCATCTGTTTTTCTTGGACAGGGGACCTGCCTACAAAACAGCACCATCAGAGTCAGGAACAGTTCCTTAAAAAGAAAGAGGAGTTTACACGATAAATATTGTCTTCCTCATAATTTCACTTCCCATTTGGTGTGCACACGCACACAAGAGATGATCGGAAAGGAGTGGGAGAGATAGTCATAGTAAGGCAGTGAAAGTGTTACTAGAAAGGAAAAGTATGATTGGTTGACATGCTTTAACAAAGCAGGGTATGGCCTCCCCCCCTCATCATCTCACAAAGGCAAACATTAAGTGGCGAACAGAAGAGCACACATTTGATGGAAGGCCTGACACACACAAAGCCGATGGAGCAATGTGGGGACTTTGCACTTCACAGCAGAAGACAATTCAGGGTAGGGTAGGGCTGGTGACGGGATGTATCTGCGAAGACACTGGACACTAAGCAGATGGGTTTGTTACCACATGTTGTACCTAAATGTTCTGAAATCCCACAGGGATCACCAGCCATGATTATAGAATCCCGAACACCACTGTTGCCGTAGTAACCCTTCACCTGTGCCCGCCTCATGAAATTTACATCCTGTGGCATTAGGAACACTCTCCCCGTATCTTCGTCTATAGGAGAGAGTATTCTCTCAGGTTGGTCTACAACACAATAGTATAAAACAGAAAGAAAGAGACCAGTGAGGCTATCGTTGGAAGAAGAAAGAGGGTCACACATTTTGGGAGGGGCCGTTACAATTAACAAGACATTGATGTATGAATGTTGGGATGATTGGTGCTAGACTGACTCTGAGTTTACTTAATACTTAGTAATAAGAAAATCATTAACACCAGGTGCTGCTTTGCATATTTATCAGTGGCAATATGGAAATCTGGCCAGGGATCAGAGAACGTTACATCTAATGGGGATAAAATTTTGGGACACATGAGACTGAGAAATGGATCATCATAAAATATTGTATATATATATATATATCTGTTTGAACAAGGTTATTTTTCATTTTGCAATGGTGTCAATAGCTCTCTCCCAAGCACAGAGTGGGAGACTTGGAATCGGAGACTTGGAGAACCCCCTTCCCGTGTGAGACAGGAAACATTTGGATGTCAAAAGTTGGAAGACAGTCCCCTTTCAGCATGAGATAGAGGGAGTGATATTTTTGCAGAGGGAACCTTGGTTGCTAATATGAAGGGCGCTCTGTGAATTAAAGATACACAGACAGGCCCCTCTCCTGCAGGTCAGAGGTACTGAGGATGAACCCCACACCAAGAGGCTGATCCAGTTCTCGTTTGGTCCCACTGCATCTATGGACTTGCAGTGCTGCAATTCCCAGAGAAATCAGAACTACAAATCTGGAATTGTTTCATTACATTTAGAGAGCTCAATTAGTTTCTCAGGGTTGACCTAGATCAGGTGGCCACTTTACCCAAAAATATGGAACAGACAAATTTTGCAATATATTGCAACACTCACCATGTCCGGATACAATGGTAGTGAATTCCCTTGCTGATGAGGAGGAGCCTCTAAACATTCTGGCCTCTTGATGCATGTGTGGACTCAGCTGATTATAGTTGGTTGTGGTGATGGTCCTAGTCATGCTGCCTCCTCCACTTGGGTAGTTGAAATCCAGCCGTCCATTCATTAACTGTTCTGCAAAGGCAACAAAAAAAGAATCCCTTTGTTTAGTGCGGGGGCTTTGCCAGCCAATACTGACTCCGATACCTGAAGCGTGAAGGTGTCAATGAACGAACCCAACCTTTCCTCCTGCACCCCTAGCCTGGGAGTCAAGATTAGGAATTTATGTACATTTTCTTACAAATCCAGGAAATCTTATCTGTGAAAGGTTGAGGATGATAAAACTTAATGGCTTTGAACTTCCCACTACAATAATCAGCATGGGTAATCTGCACCCTCACAAAGAATTTCTAGCTACCACATACTATAAAACATACTTTTTTCAAAAAACATAAGCTTTTGTAACTTGCATTACCGATGATACCCTTTCTTGGTTCAAAGCCCACTGACAGGCTGATACAGTAAAGTGTACTCAGCCGAGTGCACTGTTTAACATGCGGTTGGATGAGTGCATGTTGACACAAATACTGCTTTTTTGTACACCCTCTGACTTAATATCCTAGTGATATTAAGTCGGAGGAACCAAAGATGCTAAAAAAATAAAAAAATTTTTTTTTAAATAAATAAATAAATAATGTGCCAGCTGGTCTGGTTAGGAGAAAGCACTCAATTTTACCAGCGTCCGTTTTCCTAACCTATGGCTGACAGCGGGCTCAGAAAATCAACGCCCGTAAAATTGAGCGTCGGTTTCCTGAACCCGCTGACAGCCACCTCTCCTGGGTTGCCGCTAAGGAGCGCTAGGGACGCGCTATTGTCCCTAGAGCCTCCTTTTTAGTGCGACCCCCTCATTTAAATACAGGATCGCGTGCCCAGGAGAGGTAGCTTGGCGCAGGCTGGGAGAGCGGGTGCTTGAAACAGAGCGCCCTGTCTCCAGCGCTTCTTATTGTATTGGCTTGTGAATGGGTAAAGATAATCAGGTACATTTGCCTGGTTGGCTGAATATTCAGTTGTAATTATCTGGCTTATTTTGTGACTATCAGGCTAAATCTACCCACTTACAATTTGCGTGGGTAAATTTATCCAGTTAGTGATAAATATTGTGCTAACTGGCTAAATAAAAAAATAAAAAAACCCGTCCTGGAAACGCTTCCAGCTGGCTCCTTTCTTGCCAGGCTAAATTTGTACAGCTTGCAATTTTACCTGCATGAGTTTTGTTGGTTAGAAGGGCCAGATTTTTTTAAAAGGTTAAATTTACCTGGCCGAAATCCGGTCTTAGCTGATAAATCTTTTGAATTATTGACCCCCATAGCTCTGGCAATGTTTTTTTTTCCAAGTGTGCATAAAATCATATGAAAACGTTCATCAGAAAGAAAAATCCAGTCCATGCAGCATCCCAGTAGCAGCCCTGTTTACTTTTTGAGCAGGCCCTCCATGTCTATGTTTGAGAAAATCTTACTATGTGCTTAGCAGCAGTAGCACGGAGCAAATCTCTTGATATGCTTGAGCCATCCACTTGATTACTATTTCTCATATGCTTCTCAGCAGCCTAAGGATAGAGACTATCATTTTAGAAAAAAGTATTTGACCTGCATTATATGTTCCCATTAATGATGCCCTGTTGGTATGGTCTGGCCCAACCCAACCATATGGTTAGAAACTAATGAGAGACATGGGGGGAGGGGTGGTGTCACACGAAGAGTTTCAAAACATGAAAAAAATAAATAACAAGGCCAGATAATTTTGCAATGGAATTTTATGTAGTTGAAAAAAAATAATTCTGAAACCTATGCAGTGCGAAGGAAGCAAAGCCTGCCAACGAGTTGTTTTAAAATGGTTCCATTCACGTTACAGCTATAGGAAAAGAGAGATGGACACTACAGAGCCATAGGGGGGATGCCTTTTGCAGCTGTGCTGAAGTAGTGTTTTATTACACAAAATCTGCTGCTAGGAGAGGCTAACTGCATTCACGTTACTCCCAGCAGACTGCAAGAGGAAAGGGAGGGACCTTGCGCGGGAAATGTTATTATGGTACGTGCAAGCTAGTTCTACGGGCAGACGGTTACCTCATCGTGCCAACAAAAAAAACACTCGGGGGGGACGGGGGATGACGACACTGAGATCCAGTTCTGTGCCCCCAGCTCTGTCATTCACTGCAGAAGGCCTCTGCCATCACCTGCTTGGGGTTGGACTGTCCCTCTCTTCTTCATGCCATCATTGCCACCAGCGCTGCTCGTTCCATCACTGTCCCAGGGCTCAGAGGGCGCGCTATCATCCCGCAGCAGAGCCTCGGTGTCCGAGGAGAAGCAACTGCTGTCGGAGAGCCGGGGGATTATTTCCACTGGCAGCCTCCACGTTATCCGCCGAAGGTCAAACTCCTCACCCAGCAGCTGGACGTGTTTCCAGGTGGAGCCTTTTGGAACAAGTCAAGTACTTGTGTTGGCATAGTCTGCAGGGGGTTATGGCAAAGGGGGGAGGGGCCCACCACCTACAACATCATTCTCAGCAACTCCTCTCAACAAATGGTAGCACCCTGGTGCCTGTGACCTGTCTAAGGTGGAAGTTGTCTTTGTATGGCAAAGCTGGCGCCTTTTACAAATTTTGCTTTCTGTTTTGTACTGACCTTGTAGCCCAATAAAGGTCTCCGCGCCTGCAGGTGTCAGTTCAGGATTTTCTCCCTGAAAGATCTGCATCGCCGTAGCATGGATAAATATCACAAACAGCTCTGGGATGGGTTTCTGTGTGTGTCTGTGTGTGTGTGTGTGTGGGGGGGTCCTTGTGAGAGACAAAATGATGGCACCAGGCCCTCTCCTGTTAGGCCGCTTCACTTATTTCAACCTTACTTTTCCGATGCACACTCCTTTGCTAATGCAGATAATATTTGGGCTGAGGAAGGGAGGGAGTGGGGTTACACAGCAAGCAGGCTGCAAGAGGTGGAAGGTGCCAGAAACCAAAAAGTTCCCCTGCCAATCCTGGGAGTTTGGTATGGCTATCCCTCTCCATCTATCCCATTACCTACCTAATCTCATTAAAAAAATAAAAATAAATAAAAAAAGTCAAACCAACGTGCATGACCTTTCTCAAAAAAAAAAAAAAAAAAAGAGCTTATACCACAGAATGTAGCACAGAATGGATCCTTCCAATGCTCTTTCCATATCAAATTATATCCTCCAATGCTTTCTTTAAATGTATTCCTTGGTGACTTCCATCACCATCACTAAAGTACTAACTTTGTTCAAAATTTGAGACTTATTGCTAGGAACCAAGGCCCTGAATATAGCCCATGCTTCGGGCCTGCCTGCAGAAATGGCCCAGGGATACAGTCAGTTATTGAAGTGCAAGTACAGAAGGCTCTTCTCTGCCAATGATGTTAAGCAGTTTGCAAAATCTGAGCTGACAGCTGGTTAATACTGAACCAATGTGCAAGTGGCGCAAACTTGGCAATTGACTTCTCTCCATCTTCATATTCTTGGGTCAGATACAGGTGGGCTTTCTACCATTGACACAACCGAAAGAAACCTCTTAGTGCGGTTACAGGAAAATTGGTTCTTACCTGCTAATTTTCGTTCCTGTAGCACCACAGATCAGCCCAGACTCCTGGGTTTTGCCTCCCTTCCAGCAGATGGAGACAGAGACTTTTTTTTTTTTTTTTTTTTACAGCCAATGGCATATAACCTGGCATAGTACCTGCAGTCCCTCAGTATTACTATGCACCCAAGCAGATACAGTAAAATAAACAACTTTAACAAATTTTAGAAATTAACCCTCTCGAACGAGCAGAGGAAAAAACAGATATAACCATGAATTTACTGATTACCTCACGGAGAAAAGGAAACCTGTGCCATTCTTCAGACAGTAAGGACAATAGACAAAAAGACAGATTGAGTGGACTCTCAGAAACACACACCCTTTGGGCGGGACTCTGGACTGATCTTTGGTACTACAGGAACGAAAATTAGCAGGTAAGAACCAATTTTCCTTTCCCTGTACATACCCAGATCAGTCCAGAATCCTAGGACATACCAAAGCTTCCCTAACCTGGGTGGGACTGTGAGAGTCCCGTTCAAAGGACGCTCTCTCCGAAATTATTTATTTATTTAAGTTTTTTTTATATACCAACATTCAAGACGATAGTCCCATCATGCTAGTTCACAAGAAACAGGGGTGCGATTATAATAAACTTTACAATTTGAACAATAGTGCAGAAAAGCAGTTACATGTAACAAGGAAATCAATAACTTGGAGTAAGTTATTGATTGGAGTAAGTAATTGATTAGTAATTTCTGGTGCCTAAACGTCCAATCTGTAGTAAATGGCAAAGGTATGCAAAGATTTTCAAGTTGCCGCCCTGCAAATCTCTTGCGGGGAGATTAGCTGACATTCCGCCCAGGAGGCTGCCTGGGATCAGGTTGAATGAGCCCTTAACCCCTTCGGGATAGGATGACCACAACAAATGTAAGAGGAGCCAATGGCCTCCTTCAACCAACATGCAATCGTGGCTTTCGATGCCTTCTGACCCTTCTTAGCACCATTCCACAGTACAAAGAGGTGATCCAACAATCTGAAACTGTTAGTAATCTCCAGGGACCGCAACAAAGCACGTCTGACATCCAAACACCTGAGATCCTTAGCATGAGGTGCTGTAGGATCCAGATTGGGAAAAGCCAGAAGTTCCACTGATTGACTTAAATGGAATGCCGAAACGACCTTAGGAAGAAAAGACGGAACCATCCTCAAGGAGACCCCCCCGAATCGGAGATCCGTAAGAAAGGCTCCCTGCAGGACAGGGCTTGAGGTTCAGAGACCCTTCTGGTGGAACACATAGCCACCAAGAAAACCACTTTCAGAGTGAGATCCTTCAAAGTAGTCCTTTTTAGAGGCTCAAATGGCGCCGCACACATGCCTTTGAAAACCAAATTAAGACTCCAAGAGGGACATACCAACCTAGAAGGTGGCTGCAAATGCTTCACACCCCCGAGAAAATGCAACACATCCGGATGTGACGCCAGAGGCTTCCCATTAATCTGGCCTCAAAAATAGCCCAGGGCTGCAACCTGAACTCTTAGGGAGTTGAAAGACAAACCCTTTGTCAATCCTTTCTGCAGAAAAGTCAGGGTCTGTGCCACCTACGCTCGCTTCGGATCAACTTTGTGGACAGTGCACCAAGACTCGAAAATCCTTCACACCCTGACATACGCCAGAGAAGTGGAAGTCTTTCGAGCCTGGAGCAGCGTAGAAATAATATCCACAGGATATCCTTTCTTCCTTAGCTGCCGCCTCTCAAAAGCCGCTAGACAAAAGCGATCTACCTGATCTAAAAATATGGGACCCTGACGAAGTAGGTTCGGAAGATGACCCAGCCTCAAAGGACCGTCTAGCACCCGATTGACCAAATCCACGAATCAAGGCCTCCGAGGCCACTCTGGAGCTACCAGGATTACCTTTCCTGGATGTACCTCTATTCTCCTGACTATCTTGCCCACCAGAGGCCATGGCGGGAACACGTAGATCAGAACATCGCTTGGCAAGGGAAGAACCAGGGCATCGACCCCTTCCGCTGATCACTCCCTCCTGCAACTGAAGAATCACAGAGCTTTGGCATTCTGTTGAGTCGCCATTAGATCCAAGTGAGGAAAACTCCATCTGTTGGTAATGAGATGCATCGCTCTTTCCAAAAGCTTCCATTCTCCTGGATCCACCTGCCCGAGGCCGAGAAAGTCGGCCTGCACATTGTCAGACCCCACGATGTGAGAGACTGCTATCCAAGACAGATGCTATTCCGCCCAACACATGAGCATCTCCGCTTCCTAGGCCACTGCTCGATTCTTGGTCCCCCCTTGGCAGTTGATGTAGGCCACTATCGTCGCATTGTCAGATAGGATCCAGACCTGACAGTTGCGCAATAGAAGTAAGAATGCCTGAAGGGCTAACCAAATTGCTCTCATCTCAAGGCAATTGATGGAGCACGATGCTTCCTCCGATGTTCATTGACCTTGGACTGCTTGGGACTGACAGTCTGCTCCCCAACTGGAGAGGCTGGCAACGGTAGTCACCACCATCCACTGAGGGACCTCCAAATCTACTCCATGGCTCAAGTGGTGGCGAGAAAGCCACCATGACAAACTGGACCTTGCTGACCCAGTCAACGGCAGGGAAAGATGAAACTGTTCCGACAGCGCAATAGTAGCGCTTATTGCATTGGATGCATATGAGCAAATGCTCAGGAAATGAGTTCCAAGACAGATGCCATGGAGCCGAGAATCTGGAAAGTAGTCCCAAACTCTGGGCATTCGGGCCTATAAAAGACTCCACACCTGGGCCTGCAACTTGAGCATGTGCTGCTCCATGAGAAACACCTTCCCCGCTCGGGTATTGAAACGTGCTCCCAAAAATTCCAATTCTTGGGAGGGCAGCAGCTGGCTCTTGAATAAGTTCACTATTCAACCCAACGATTGCAAGCGGTGCATCACTATCTCCACCGCCTGCTTGCACAGGCCTTCCGACTTTGCTCAAATCAGCCAGTCGTCCAGGTATGGGTGAACAAGCACACCCTCCCTTCCTGAGGGCCGCCACCACCACCACCATCACCTTGATAAAGGTCTGGGGAGCGGTTGCCAAGACAAACAGAAGGGTGCAAAATTGAAAATGCTCCCCTAGGACCATGGAGATACCGCTGATGGTCCTGACTGATCCCAATATGCAGATATACCTCTGTCAGGTCCAGGGATGCCAGAAATTCTCCTGTTTGAACTGCTGTGATGACGGAACGAAAGTCTCCATTCAAAAATGAGGAACTTTGAGAGCAATATTTACTTTCTTTAGGTCCAATATGGGTCGAAACGCCCCGTCCTTTTTTGGCACCACAAAATAGATGGAATAACAACCTGTTCCCTGCTCCTGCGCAGGAACCAGAACTATGGCCCCCAGCCGACGCAGTCGATCGAGAGTCTGAAGCCCGACTCGCTGCTTTCACGTAGTGGCACAGGGAGAGACCATGAAGAGATTTCACAGCAGACGAGCAAACTCTAAAGCATAACCATGTTTGATCATGCTTAGACCCACTGGTCTGAGGTGATCTTGGCCCACTCCTCGTAAAACTGAGAAAGGTGACCCCTGATCACCGGGACCAAGGAGTGGGCCAGCCTCGCTTCATTGAAAGGGCTTAGCTCTGCCAGCACCCTGACTGGAGCTATCCCTGCTCGACCTGCAGGCCTGAAAGGACTGCGTCCAGGATTGCGGCCTTCCTGAGGCCTACCTCTGACCAGTCACCGGAGCCCTGCTCTGCCTAAACCACCTTTGCCCACAAAACAGGAGCAAGACGGAAAGGGACCCTTGGAGCCCTTGGGCTTGTCCTCTGGTAATTTGTGGACTTTATTCTCTCCCAGTAGCTTGATCAGCTGGTCTAAATCCTCACCAAACAGGAGCTTGCCCTTGAATGGCAATACCCCGAGCTGAGCCTTAAGAGGAAACATCCGCAGACCAGCTCCACAACCACAGAAGCCTTCTGGCAGAAACCGCAGAAACCATCGACCGGGACGAAGTACGAATGAGATCATAAAGGGTGTCAGCACCGTAAGCCACCGCAGCTTCCAGACGCTCTGCCTCCTGAGACTCAGCGGGTGACACGTCCGCCTGATCCTGTAACTGCTGCACCCATCTCAGAAAAGCCTGAAGCATAAAACTGCTGCAGACAGTCACCTGAATGCCCAATGCAGATGCATCTTAAACAGACTTTTGAGGTAACTCCAGATTCTTATCTTGCACCACCATCCTGGTGGTGGAAGTCGCCTTCAGAGCGACGACTTCCACCACCAGGATGGTCATCCTCTGTGTCTGCCGACACTGAGGCATCCACCTTCGGAACCCGAAGCAACTCCAAAGTGTCCACGGGCAGCGAATATAACTTGTCCATAGCTCTGCTCACCTTCAGGTCCATCTCTGAAGTATCCCACTCCCGGACCACCAATTGCTACATCGTCTTGTGAAGGGAAAAGTCTTGGTTGGGCTCCGCAGGCCCGCCATGACAGGGTCCACCTCCTTGTGGTTCGCATCTACATGGGGAGCTGCGATGCCCAATTCCACCAGGATCTGTGGGATCAAGGGACCCAGAACCTCCTTGTGGAACAGACGAAGCACCTGGGGATCATCGCCCTCCACAGCGGAGACAGACTCCATTTCCCCGGACGGAACCTGCGGACTCCGCTCAGGATCAGTGTCTGAGGCACCAACCTCCGGTGGCACTTCCCCTTCAGATGCATCGAAGAAAGCCCCCTCCAAATTTCCAGGTTTTGGAGGCACCTGGACCCAGCAAATCCTCATGGCCCCCAGGGCCCCGGAGAGCTTAGACCTCTTCACCTTCAGAGGATCGGTGGCCTGGCGCTTATGACAGGGCCACCCTGTGGCCTCATGGGCAAGGAAAGCTTTGTACATTAAGAGCACAAACTCGAGTGAAAAAGGGGGAAAGGAATCTATATCCTCCTCCAGAGGATCAGACTTCCCTCTCAGATTGCTCCCCATGGGCTCCTGGGCCTCATTGAGGCTTAATTCGGCCGGGGAAAGCACAGGGGGAGATCCCCTCCCCCTGCTACGATCGGGGCCTTAGGCGCGAATGACCCCAAAATGCGCTCAGTGGGAACGGAGCTGCAGCCTCACACTGAGCAGCTTTAGAGCCTCCCGACCTGCGCTGCCGTGGAGATGCTGCCATGGCCCCCCCCCCCCCCCCCAGATGTGCCCTCACCGGAGGTGAAGCATCAGACACAGTGGCTTGCACGCGACAAGCGCGGAGAGGCCGACTCACAGATGGAGCATCGGAGCTCACAAGACATGCCGCGGTGACCACGCGGGTGGAGGAAGCAAGCGGGAGAAGGAACAGCGAAAAAACCAACCAACCCCCGAAAAGCCTCACAGCCCAACTGAAAGGAGAAAACAGGAAATCCAGTCCCCAGCTGCCGATCAGACCTGCCTTCCTCTGTTTTCTTTCTTTTTTTTTTTTTTTTTAACTTTAGAAGAAAGAGCTACAAACAACACAGAAGAAAACAGAATAGCTTAGCTGAAGAGTGGCAGAGGGATCCTTCTTGGGCTCCTGGAGGTCAGGGAACTGGACCACCAGTTTTCACCTCCACTAGGTCACCAAGAGCAGATTTGGGTCCCCAACCCCTGTTTGTTCAGCCCTACAACCAGGAGGGATGGTCCCACCAGGACCTGACAACCTCTTGGGAGGGGATCTGTTGTCAGCACCCTAACAAGTCGCAGACTTCCAGTCCTTTTCTATGTTATTTTTTGTTATTGTTCGAGGTTCAGAAATGCAGGTTTTGTACCTCTTCCATCTGCTGGAGACAGAGAAATACTGAGGGACTGCAGGTGTTATGCCAGGTTATAAGACATTGGCTATAAAAAAAAGTCTCTGTCTCCATCTGCTGGAAGGAAGGAAAAACCCAGGAGTCTGGACTGATCTGGGCACATACAGGGAACTCTGGCTGATTATATCGCATGAACAGGCTTTAGAACTCTGCATGCACATAAAGCAACTTAATGATTGCAAGTATATGTTGACAAAACCTAGTAAATGAATGGATTAGCTATAAAAACTGAAATAAATTATTTCCTAATATCAGCAAGGGCTCGGTATTTCTAATAGCTTTGCCAGCTTGTAAGAGATAAATGCCTTTCCTGAATTTTGGGCAGCTGACCACTAGAGGGAGGTCCAGAGAAGACATTGGAAGACAGAAAGGAGATGTTTCTCCTGGGCAAATCTTTCTAGGAATTGTAGTTTCAAAGGAATCTAGCATGGTGGTGGATTTCCAGGAGGAAGTAATTAGGGAAATTGACTGAAGAGCAAATAAAGTAGATAGCTGGCAGAGAAGCAGTCAGAAAGAAATGGGCTGGGACACCATTAGGAAGACAGAGCCCAAACTATGGACCAAATAGTTCAAAAGCCAGTAAGCTGCTTGAGAATTTCCATTTAAAAACCCTGACAAGCTGGCCTGTTTGAAGTTTTTAGCAGTTTGCCAGTGTAAAGAAGCATGGGCTGTGTTCTAACAGAAGGAAGTTATACTGGTTGGCATTTAAACCCTTATATGAATGCCTGAGATGTCTTAATCATTTAGGTTGAGTTGTGACCTGTAAATAGACTTTTGGAGTAGAAATAAAGAGAGAAACTGTGCTTGCATTTCTTCCTCTCTGGGAAGGGGAGAGAAGTAAAATCCCCACTCCAAAGAGCTTATGGAAGGGAGCACAATCTCACACAGCTAAATGCATAAGGACTTTCAATCATTGCTGAAGCGGGCAAGAAATTCCTGTAAATGCACCCTTTTTATTTATTTATGTATTTATTATTTGTAGAGTTTTATATACCGTTATTTGGTAGAGCTATCATAACGGTTTACAAAATATGCAATTAGCATACAAAATATGCAATTAGCATACAATCAAATGGAGTTAACATGGTAGTTGGGAACAGTAGAGTATTGTGAACAGGAAACATTTTTTCTTAGTAGTTGAATAACAGAATAGTGAGGAGAACATTTTCAATGAACTTAATGAATCAAGTGAGAGAGCAGGGAGGGGTGAAAAAGGAGGGTACATCAGGAGAGCATGAAGAGGAGGATTATGCTTGCGAGTTCTGTTGACGGCTGGGATGATCAGGTGTCAGATAGTTAGAATAGAGTTTGCGGAATAAAAATGTTTTTAGGTCTTTTTTAAATGTTTTCAGGATGTGCTGGGTCCTCAGTTCTTTGGGTAGGGTGTTCCAAATTTTGGGGAAAGCAATGGAAAATGCTCTCTCGCGCATAGTTGAAAGATGAGCGTCTCTTAAGGTGGGGATGTTTAAGAATCCTGCGTTGTTTGAGCGTAGGTTTCTTTGTGGGTTTTGGGGGGTTATGTTTAAGCCTTTTAGTCCATGAAGATCATCATGATAAGATCTAATTAATGCCGGCTAGCAGCAAATCTAAAATAGCTGGACTAATGAAGTAGTTGACATCCTATTATGTTTAGAAACTTTCCCTTAAGCATCCTACTTATTTGTAACAAAGCCGCTTTTTCATCCCCTTCTCCCCTTAACCAACCCCGCCCTACCGGCTTTTCACCCCACTAACACATCTCACCATGCTTATATTCTGCTTTCTCCCAAATGATATTTATACATGTTTTCCCCACTTTGTTCAATGTTAAGTCAAGATCCTATCACTGCTTTTCCCAAGTTATGTTTATCCAGGTTTCTCCACCTTGTTCAATGTAAGACAAAACTCTGTCATGGTTGTTTTTTACTGGTTGCAATGTAAACCGAAGTGATAATTAATCCTGTTAATTGAACTTCGGTATATAAAAGTTATAAATAAATAAATAAATAGAAAGTCCTTGGTGTGGTATTAGCAACACACAGAAATGCTCCAACACCTGGTTGTAAACTCAGACACTGCACTGAATGAAGAATCACTCTTGGGGCAATATTCAAACTGCCTGCACTGGTGCAAACACCGTGTGTTACGAATACAGCTGCTAAGTAGCTTTACCGTGCCCTGACTATGACACTTCCCTTCCACCAGTAAGCCCCACTCAGAACTCTCCTTATCTCTTCCCTGGTCTCATGACTCAGCCTGTCTTGCAGCCTTACCTTTGGTTCCTTGTTCTGGTCTCTGTCTTTCTCGCTACTTTTCCTCTAGCCTTGCCTTGGGTCCTTCAAGCCTTCTGCTCCTAGTCCTGCCTTGCCTTGAGGCCATCCGGCCTGCTAATGAGACTTTCAGTGAAGCATCAGAGAGCAGCTTTACTGGACATAAACTACACACACAAAATTCAGATACTGAGTCTAACTTTTGTGCACAAGACCTGTTCCAAAATGCTGTGCCTATTATAGATAATGTGATGAACGTAGGGGAACTACGTACTTCTGTTCTGCCATCTTGCCATGCAAGGACATGTTCAATAACCTTTACAAATTCCTCTCTGCCCTTTCAGCCAGAAAGAATTGAAAAATCCACAGAACCTCTGTCAGTTGCAGCTAAGCCTCAGCTTCTGGAAAACCACCACTCCTGCAGAACCAGCTCAGAAGGGACATCCTAGCTCAGGAGAGGCTCCAGCTCCAGATGTCTGGACCCAGGAAAGCCCTGCCTCAGACACCCAGCACTCAGAAGGAAGCACTGTTCACACCCTGCGCTCAGCCGCCAAGTGCCATGTACCAGATGCTGGCCCTGTTGCCTCGCTTCAAAGAAACCCTGTGCTAGTGATTACACTTCATCCACCCTGCGCCAGTAGTCCAGTCTTCCAAGGATCCTGAGCCAGGGGCTCCGAGCTCCACACCCCCCATATTAGGGTGTTGACCCTTAATGCACTCTGTGCCGGTGGTTCCATCCTCAAAGGCTCCTGAGCCAATAGTCTTACATCTCAGTCACCCTGTGGCACTGGCCCTGCCTGTCAGACACTAACTCAGTAGGTCCCTTTATCCAGCTCTGATACACTTCGCCCCAGAGAGGGCTCCAGCTCTGATCCAGTTAGCCCAGCAGAGGACTCCAGCCCTGAACAAGTCAGCCCAGTGGAGGGCCCCAGCTCTGCTCCGGTACGCCAGGAGAGGGCTCCTGTCCACAGTCAGTCCACCTAGGAGGCACCTGTTCACTGCCAGTCTTCTAGTCGAGAGTGGTCATCTACCCCCAACCAGTCTGTCAGCAGGTGGCATCTGCCCACAGCCAGTCTGCCCAGCAGGGGATGCCTGCCCTGACCAACAACTTCCCAGCCAAGCCTCGCCTTGCTCAACCCCCATAGAAGATGGGACCCAGGAGGAGGGGGTCTTAAAGGAGGAGTAGTGTTCCGATTTCAGCTGCTATGCAGCCTTACTGTACCCTGACTATGACAACTCCCTACCAGCAGAGGCCTCTAGCAAGCCCCGCACAGAACTATCCTTACCATCTCTTCCCTGCTCTCATGACTCAGCCTGTCTTGCAGTCTCCCCTCCACCAGGGAACCTCAATGAGCATACTCTCCAGGCTGGCCAAGCTTCTCCTCTCTGTTCTTGCCACACTCTGGTCTCTGCCCTATGTAATCTAGCCCTGCCATAGCCACCTTGTTGGTTCATAGAGTTACCTTTGGCTCCTTGTCCTGGCCTCTGTCTTTCTCGCTACTTTTCCTCTAGCCTTGCCTTGTGGCCTTTGGGCCTTCTGTTCTTAGTCCTGCCTTGCAGCTTTTGGGCCTTCTGCTCCTAGCCTTGCCTTGTGGCCATCCGGGCTTCTGCTCCTATTCTTGCCTTGCCTTGCGGCCATCTGGCCTTCTTGCTCCTTGCCTTATCTGTCTTGTGGCCTATCAGGCCTCATTCTGTTACCCAGTGGCCTATGGGCCATATGCCTAACTGCCTTCAGGCGTATTCATTCTGTGTTGCCTTGCTCAGCCTCTGTTCTGTCTTGTTCCAGTCCTGTCCTGTCTCCATCCTGCCCTGTCCTAGTCTGGTGTTCTTGCATCCTGTCCCTGTTCTTGTCCTGTGTTTGCTCAAAGACCCTGCCTTGCTTGGTCCAACTTGTCTACAGCCTTGCCTGGTCCAGCCTGTCTATAGCTTCTCCAGAACCAGCCAGTCCCACAGCTTCACCAGATCCAACTAGCTCATAGCCTTGCCTGGTCCAGCCTGTCTGCAGCTTCGCCTGGTCCAGCCTGTCTACAGTTTCATCTGGTCCAGTCTGTCCAGAGCCTTGCCTAACCCTGTTCATTGCTTTGCCTGATCCAGCCTGTTCTCAGACTTCCCATGTACTGCTGCCGCACTGGATTCCTACTGGCCCCTAGCACCCAAAGGCCCAATCTGTGGGGAAGGGGGCTAGCTAGGGTGAAGACTGCCCTATGTCCTATCCTGCGCTACCCCTCACGCGATGTTCCCTGAAAGGGAGTATGTAATACTCTGAGGTTTGCATCAATAATCAAAGCAAAATTACGCACGTCGTTTTGCTTTGATTATTGCCGTGGGTAAAATAGCTATGATATCTGTGTCTGCCTCTTGTGGAGGGAAGAATTTAAAAGAACATTACACATGTAGATTTGAAAATGCAACCTGTGTGTATTATTTCCCATCCCACCCCTAACATGACGTAAACATGCTCTCGGAAAAGCCTCCTAGCATTGCTACGAGGTGTGTTGATGCACAGGAGGTGGACTTCTTTGAACACAAAAGTCGCCGCATCTCAAAAAAGATATAATTGCGATGGAGAAGGTACAGAGAAGGGCGACCAAAATGATAAAGGGAATGGAACAGCTCCCCTATGACGAAAGACTAAAGAGGTTAGGACTTTTCAGCTTGGAGAAGAGACGGCTGAGGGGGGATATGATAGAGGTGTTTAAAATCATGAGAGGTCTAGAAAGGGTAGATGTGAATCGGTTTTTTACTCTTTCGGATAATAGAAAGACTAGGGGGCACTCCATGAACTTAGCATGTGGCACATTTAAAACTAATCGGAGAAAGTTCTTTTTCACTCAACGCACAATTAAACTCTGGAATTTGTTGCCAGAAGATGTGGTTAGTGCAGTTTGTATAGCTGTGTTTAAAAAAAGGATTGGATAAGTTCTTGGAGGAGAAGTCCATTACCTGCTATTAATTAAGTTGACTTAGATAATAACCACCGCTATTACTAGCAACAGTAACGTGGAATAGACTTAGTTTTTGGGTACTTGCCAGGTTCTTATGGCCTGGATTGGCCACTGTTGGAAACAGGATGCTGGGCTTGATGGACCTTTGGTCTGACCCAGTATGGCATGTTCTTATGTGGTTCTCAAATGAGGGGGTCATAGGATGATGGTGAAAGGGGATAGGTACACGCAGGACTAATCAAAGTAAACATTTCTCTACAGAAAGGGTGGTGGGTGGAAGGAAGAGACAAGGAAAGCATGAAACAAACACAGGGGATCTCTGAAGGAGTGGTAGGGTTTCAGTGCGGATGAGCAGACTAGATAAGCCGGATTATCTTTCTATCATCATATTTTTATGAGTAAAGGAATACACATTATAGAAAAGCTTGCATACTGTTACTCACACTGATAGTGGGAAGTTTTCAGAAAACCGATTTACTCGAGTAAGAAGCTTTCCGGGGTGGGCTTTCAAAATTGCCCACCCCGGATGCACAAACATCTAGCTATGCCTGTTAATTAAAAACAATGCTAGTATTATAAATTACGGATGTGCATTTGTATGAAACGAAACAAAACAGGAAATGCCCTTAAAATTTGCTTTAATTCATTTTTATAATAAAATTTTTTAAAAACATTAAATTTTGTTCATTTTCATTCCTTTTATTTTTTTTAAATTTTTGGCCACCACCACAAAAAAAAAAAAAAAGAAATACTCCCAGGCTTCCCTTCCAATCTCCCCGATCTCGCAAACCTTCTTACTTACATTTCTATTTTTCTTCACAGATCAAGGGTGATCCCTGGCCACTCCTGCCCCACTGGTGGTATATGCTTAGACATAGCACCGGCAGATCGCCAGTTACACAAGCCATGCAGAAGCAGACATGCTGGGCCTGGATCGCGGTAGGATGCTGCCATGATCTGGGCCACAAGAAGACTACTATTTCAGGTTCAAGGGAGTAGAAGGGATAAGGATAAGGATAGGGATAGGGTTGGGGTGGGGTGGGGCCTGACCCTGGATAGAAGGCAATTAAAAAAAACGGGAACCGGGTGCAGGGAGTAGGGGAGGGGATGAGGCATGACCCCGGCCCTATCTTGTTTATAAATGAAAATGCTGCCAATCTGAGGAGTGGGGGGAGGATCAGCCCAGTAGGGCCGAGCCTTTGAAACTGAAATAAAAAGAAGGAGACAGTCTGGATTGGGCCTGTAAACCGTGATTTTTTTTTTCTTTTTTTAAAGCACTACTTAACTTTGAATATAGCCGGTTATTTGCAAAGTTATCTGGCCACAGAAGGCCTGATAACTTTAAACACAGCCGACCCCCTCATCTCTCCACGTATTAATTGCTATGTTTATTCCCACAATGGAAATCCATATATCATTCATGTTTTTCTAGATATTAATATTTACTATTATGTTTATAGTTTTTTTGTACCTATCTCATCCTATGTCACAATCTGTTACTTGTAAATGTTATCCTACATTATTTATTCACCCTGTTCTATGTAAACCGATACGATGTGGAAACGGTTATCGGTATAAAAAAAATCCTTACATAAAATAAAGTTATCCAGCTTCCAGTAGCCATATAAGTTTGAACAAGGATATTCAGTGGGATGGTTATCCTACTGAATATCAAGGACAAGTTTTCTGGCTAAACCTAGCTGGACGACTTGTCCACTAAAAGACCTACTGAATATTGGCCTGAAATACTAAAGTCGAAAGCCATAATTACACCAGGGATGTTTTCCTGTATTAGAAACTGTCTTATGAAAAGAAGTCATCTTGATTTTTGGGAAAAGGGAAAAAAAGGTGAGCAGTGGTCTCTGAATTACATTCCTGCAAGAGCCTCTGTCACTGGGCTAATGAAAAGAGATTTTTTTTTTTTAAAAGACATTTCCTCTTCAGTTCTCTGAGGCCATGCATCCCCTGCTTTAGGCCTTATATAGGAATGGGCGATTACCAGCAAGAACAGATAAGCATATTTACCATATTCATCAGCCACGCTGGGGCGTTTGCTGCCTCCCGGAGAGCGCATGACATCCGCGCTGTACATCAGGTAACTGTCGTACTCATCGCCACCATTGGCATCGATAATAGGGACGTCAGGAATGATAGGAACTGTGAGAAAAGATCAGAGCGCACTGGTTAAAGATCTCTCCATGAAAGACAGCATTGGGAGGACTCTGGTTAGCTCTTTCCCGTCATAACTCGGACTGCAGACTTCCCCTAGTGTGGTGCGCCCTGCTTGGAAAGATACAGCCAGTGGCCAGGATCAATATAACAGAGCTCTAGGAAATCTCCCAGTCTATGGTGGGGTGGATCTTACTGGTGCAGTGCAGACCAGTGGCACAGAGGTCTCGGGGACTCAAAGCAAAACCTACTAAGGATTTTGCAAAGTCCCATCAAGCTCATGGTCAGCAGTTGCAAGGGGCCCATGTCATCTTGTTCAGAACGAAGCTGAGCCAAAAGCATAAAGCTTTCATAGAGTTAATTGGAAATTAGCCTTAATGCATTAATTCACAGCTCCCTCTATTTACCTGGCCAAATCGGTGTTAAATGATGTGAATGTTAAGACAACTAAAGCACAGACCTAGGCAGTGCAGATATCCATCCTTGCCCCTGCCTATAGGAGCTCTTTTATTTTATAATCTCCCATCACGCAGCACCTTTTAAAACTACCTTCCAGCAGACATAGTAAAGATCCTCACAGAGTATCATGGCCAAGCGGAGCACCGGGAATAGGTTTTATTAATCTTTTTTTTTTTTTTTTTTTATTACCCAGCAGCATACTCCTGCTCCTTTCTCCTTAGTCGGAACAAGGACTGGCATCTGGTGCCATGAGCATTCATTTAAGACTATTTGGTCTGGTCATTGCAGTGACAGTCCTGGGCCAGAGGCCATGCGTCAGGGCTCCTTCTGGAACTCTACTATAATGGGCTCTGAATCCGGCCACTAGGGGTCACCCTTAGGAAATTACCACGTTTCCCCTTCACAATCCTGGGGGGGGGGGGGGGGAGGTGTTTGTGAACACTACCTCGGCAGCATCCCCAACTCTAGAGAAAACGAAAGACCCAACTCAAGGACTGAACAGTGAATCTTTGGCATGGCAGTGCTGTCATGGGTCAGCTTGTTTTTCTCACTTAAGGAAATGCAAGCTTATATATTTGCATATTCAAATATACCTTTGTTCACAAAGACTGATGAAAGCTGATCACAGAACTGAAATAGGCTTTTTGAATAAATGGCTTTTCCTAGCGTGTAGACAGATGGACTCAGGACCAGTGGGTTATGCTCCCCTGCCAGCAGATGGAGACGGACCAAGCTGATGTCACAGTATATCTTCTCCTGCAGTGACACCAGCCTGCCAATATTCTCCATCTCCAGCAGATGGTGGATGTGCATCTCCCTAAGGGGATTGCTTCAGATTTTGGATGGAGAATTTAAAATGGAATAAGGAAAGCCCCATTCTCCTGTGGTCATACGTGGGAATTTTTGACTTCCAGTCACCCTGAAATTACCATGGATTAGCAGGGGGGGAGGTGGGGCAACTGCACAGTGGGACCAGATATTCACAAATTTGCTCTCAAACACTCTTACATGTTCACACTTACTTTCACTGCTCATTCTCTCACATTCTCACATTTCCATTTACACCTTTACTTCTGCCATTCTCCCACCAACACACACACACTCACTCACTCACATCTCTCCCTCTTCCATATACACATGCCCACTCACTTTCACACCCATGCTCACTTTCACACCCATGCACTCAGCTCTCTCCTACTCACCGCCATACACTCTCAGATCTCTTCTTCCTACACAAATACACACTCACTCATTCTCACAGACATGCTCATTCATTCTCTCCCCCCCCCCTTTCAAAGCACACTAGCAACAGCAGACTCTAACTTGGGCTCCTGGAGCAGCAGCAGCCTCTTCCTTCTCCTCCTGTGCTGCGGAAGTGGACGCTGCCTGTTTCTTACTCCTCATTTGATGCACGGGCAGGAAATCGCAATGTTGATTGGCCAAGGCAAACAGGATGGGGTGGGTAAGTGGCTGGATACAGGAAACAGGCTGTGCAGGAGCAGATGGTGTCACAAAGAAGTGAAGTTAAGAGTTAAAAAGGTCCGGAGATGGTAGAAATCACTGTCGAGTTCTTCCTTTTTCAGCCGCGCAAGACCAATGACGTTCCTTTCTTTTTTCCGGGTCCAAGCAGATTGGTTTTGCTGCAGCACCCGGAGATTTCCGGTATTGGCCCGGAGACCTGGTAATTCTTTTAGAATTCCGGAGTCTCTGGGCCAAATCCGGAGAGTTCCCAGGTATGCCTGCGGTGATACCAGATGGTCCCTCCCCACCAGTTGAGAATTCCTGAGGTGATTTCCATGGTCCCTCACATGTGTGCCTTGGTCCGGTAGCTGGGTTTCCCGGTGTGGACTTAGCTGACTGTACAGCTTAAAGGCAGCAGGGGCAGGAGGCTGAGCGTGGCGATGAAGGCACATGCTTTCTCCCCCCACAGCTGGAGACTGTCTCTGTACTCAACAGGTAAGCACTGAGCTTGGGTAAGTTTAAAAAAAAAACCAAAAACAAACCGTAAAGGCAGAGGCAGTGTAGGGGGTTTTGCAGGACTTCCTCCGGTCTCCGTGCTTGGCACGCTGTTCCGACATTCATTCCCGCTCCTTTTGGGGTTAGGGGAACTGGCAGCCTGATGGGTTGAGTGGCCCCGGTGGGCTAGGCCCCGCAGTTAAGCTTTTTGCCTGCGTGCCGCATGGTAGGCAGGGGTGGTGTTTTTGCGCGCTTCTGTGCGTGCTTTACTGCCCTCTACAGGACGTTGGTGTGCGCAGTGTGTTGGCTCTGCACACGGGCTGTGCTTTCAGTTTCGGGTGCGTCTTTTGCGTGCACAAATTTTTAAGCATTGACAGTGCACCCAGGCTTTGGCACAGTTTGTGCGTGTGCTTTTTGCGGCACCTAATTTTTATGCGCTTGAAATTTTTTCAGCGCGAGCTGGCTGGACGCACATTCTCCGTTGCCTGTGCACTGATGGCGCCAGTGAGCAAGAAATCTAAGCGCCTTTCTCTCTGTGTTGCCTGTCATATTCGGGCATCTCAACCTGACGTGTCTTCTAATGTGTCAGCGCTGTTTAGAGACTCAGGGAGAGTTGTCTTCCTCTGATTTCACTAAGCCTGGATACTCCCATCCTGATAATGGTCTGGTTAAGGATCTATCTGGAGGTATGCCAGATCCTGGGATTTTCTTGACTGATTCCTCCACAGGAGATGGCAGTTCAGTGGGCACCGCGCCAGTTCCTTCTGGGTTTAGTCTGGATCCAGCTGCCTTTTCTTGGGTGGAGTTTTTTTCAGGGTTTGCAATCCTTTCTTCAGGGACAGTCCTCAGGTTTGCCCACTCCCGTCAGGTCGGACCCTCAGCCAGTGGCCCCCTCCCTCTTCCAGTCCTATGTTTAAGCGCTGGAATATGCCTCGGTTCACTGCTGGTAATCCTAACAGGAACTCGGATGGCACTGATGATGAGGAAGATCCTGATGCCCTGGAAGATGGGGAAATTTCTCCAGGACTGGAACCGTATCGGACCATGCTGTGGTTCTTTCATAGAGATGAACTGCCGGCCCTGATTTCCCAGACCTTATAGATGGCTGGGTGTTCCTGGTGCCGATTCCATGTCAGAACCGAAGAAGAATCTGATTTTGGTTTCCTTGTGTAAATCCTCTTGTTTTTTTCCCTGTTATGGATGCCATTCAGGAATTGATTGATCTTGAATGGGAAGCCCCAAAGGCAAATTTCAAAGGGGTCGGACTGTGGAAAGCCTGAACCCCCTGGATCCAGCAGTGAGGGAGCATTTACATTTTCCCAAAGTGGATGCGCTGGTCTGTGCCTTCTCTAAGCGGACGACTATCCCTGTGGAGGGAGGAGCGGCCTGAAGGATGTACATGATAGGAGGATTGAGGCTATCCTTAAGCAAGCCTTTGAGGCAGTGGTGATGACTTTACAGATAGCTTCTTGCTGTGCCTTTCTGGCACGATTTTGTCTGCTTCTCTCTCAGGAAGTAGATGATTTTGGAGGGAATTCCAGAGCAGTTATGGAACCCGCTTTTTAGCTGATGCGGGCTGCGATTTGGTCCGTACTTCGGCCAGAGGAGTGGCTTCGGTGGTAGCGGCCAGGCGTCAACTATGGTTGCAACATTGGTCAGCTGATGCAGCCTCCAAAGCTGATCTTACAAAAAAATGCCCTTTCAAGGTTCACTCTTGTTTGGGAGCAAGTTGGAGAAAGTGGCCAGTAAGTGGGGCAAATCTCTGGTCCTCCGGTTGCCAGAGGATAAGAAGCAGCTGCTGCGCCCCTCTGGTATGAGAGTTGCCTCCGGAGTTCCAAGCGTTTTCATCCCTACAGAGGGTTGACCTTTCAGAGGACTTGGCCTTTTGGTAGGTCTCAGTCCTTTCGTCAAGAGAGGAGTGGGCTCGGATGGCGGATCCTCCCAAGTTTCCCAATGAAGGTTTGCCAACCCACCTTCAGGAACAAAAGATAGGGGGATGTCTCTCTCTCTTTTATCAAAGGTGGGTCGAGATCACATCAGATCAGTGGGTCCTGAAGGTGAAACGAGAAGGATATGCACTGGAATTTCACAATATTCCTCGGGACGTGTTCATGGTGTCTCCTTGCCACTCCCCGCAGAAGAAGCAGGCAGTGAAGTCTACGCTTCTAAGGCTCCTCCAGCTGAGGGCTGTGGTTCCAGTACCTACGTCTCAAGAAAGTATGGGGCAATATTTCTTTTATTTTATGTGCCCAAGAAGGACTCCTTTTGTCCCATCCTGGATCTCAAAAGGGTCAACCATCATTTGAGAATGACTCATTTTCACATGGAAATCTTATGCTCAGTGATAATGGTCGTGCAGTCGGGGGAATTTCTGACCTCCCTGGCTCTGTCCGAGGCCTACCTTCATATTCCCATCCATTTGCAGCACCAACGTTTTCTGTGTTTTGCAGTGTTGGGCACCATTATCAGTTCTGGACGCTGCCTTTTGGTCTAGCCAACGCTCCCAGAACATTTTCCAAGGTTATGTGGTAGTAGTGGCAGCATTGAGAAGAGATGGAATCCTGGTACACCCATATTTGGATGACTGGCTGATTTAAGCCAAGTCTCAGGAAAAGAGTTCCCTGGTGACCCACAAGGTGATCTCCTTGTTGCAGGAGCTCGGTTGGGTGGTGAACCTGGTCAAGAGCAGACTTCAGCCATCTCAGTCACTGGAGTATCTGGGTGTTCAGTTCAACACGAGGCAGGACAAAGTTTTCCTGCCAGAAGTTCGGATTCAAGTGCGTCAGTTGGTGAGCAATATACGCCCGACAGTGTGGTCCTATCTAAATGAGCTCTGTTTGATGGCAGCAACCCTGAAAGAGGTGCTGTGGGCGAGGGTGCATATGCATCATCTTCCATGCTCACTGCTATCTCATTGGAACCTGCAGTCTCAGGACTATTCTGTTCGACTCCACTTACCGATAGAAATCTGCTCTTGCCTCCAGTTGTGGTTGATACTCATAACGGATAAGAGTCTACAGCATTGGGGAGCTCACTGTCCAAGGACATTGGAATGCCAAAGATTCCCTCTGGAACATCAATTGCCTGGAACCCTGGGTGGTCCGGTTGGCATGCTTGCAGTTTAGCCACAGACTGCAGGGTCAAGTGGTCCGAGTGATGTTGGACGAATGTGGCCTACATCAGTCGACAGGGAGGAACCAAGAGCCAGCAAGTGTCGCAGGAAATAGACCAACTTATGGAATGGGCAGAAGGATATCTACAGATGATTGTGGTCTCTCACATTGCAGGAAAAGACAACGTAAGAGCAGACTTTCTTAGCAGGAGGAGTCTGGACCCAGGAGAGTGAGTATTGTCAGATCAGACATTTCAGCTGATAATGGATCATTGGGGCCTTCCATTCTTAGACCTGCTGGTGACTTCTCGCAATGCAAAGGTTCCTTGATTCTTTGGTCGCAGAAGAGAACCCGTGGTTGCTGGGCATAGATGCTCTCGTACAGGTCTGGTCAGCAGACAAATTGCTTTATGCCTTTCCTCTGTGGCCGTTGTTGGGCAGGATAGTTCGCAAGATCGAAGGCCACAGGGGGGCTGGTACTCCTGGTGGCCCCAGATTGGCCCAGGCAACCGTGGTATGCAGATCTGTGAAGAATCCTGGTGGGGACCCCTCTTCATCTTCCGCTGCACCAAGATCTGTTGCAGCAGGGATCACTTATTCATGAGGATCCGACTCAGTTCTGACTTATTGTTTGGCTCTTGAGAGGTCTCGCCTGTTGAAGCATGGATATTCTTCTGCGGTGATTGCCACCTTGCTCCACTCTCAAAAGTTCTCCACTTCCTTGGACTATGTACGGGTTTCAAGAGTGAGGCTTAGATTGAGGATCGTGTTGTTCTTCCTTGTTCATTTAAGATCCCACTTATTCTGGAATTTTTGCGTGATGGGTTAAATGAAGTATTGGCCCTTAATTCCTTGAAGGTACAGGTTGCAGCTCTTGCCTGTTTCAGAAGCCCGGTGAATGGTGATTCCTTATCATCTCATCCTGATGTGGCCCATTTTTTTTTTAAGGGAGTGATGCATCTTTGGCCTCCCTTGAGGTTACCAGTTCTATTGTGGAGTCTTAATTTGGTGCTGGATTTCTTGACGAGCCCTACATTCCAACTGCTGCGTTGCCTTTCCTTGTGCTTATTGACCTTGAAGACAGTGTTCCTGGTGGCTATATGTTCTGCGCATTGAGTTTCCAAGCTGCAGGCCCTGTCTTGCCGGGATTCATTCCTTCAGGTGACTCCAGGAGCGTTATAGCTGCAGACTGTTCCATCCTTCTTGCCTAAGGTGGTCTCAGAATTTCATTTGAGTCAGTCCATTTCCTTGCCCTCTCTAGATATATTCAAGGATGCGGAGGAGTATCGCCTCCTGCTTCCCTTGGATGTCAAGAGACTTTTTGTGTGGTATCTGGAGATTTCTGAACCTTTCCAAAAGACGGATTGCCTATTTGTCCTTCATGGTGGAAGGAAGCAGGGTGATTCAGCTTTGTGGGCTACAATAGCTCGCTGGATTAAGGAGGTAGTCACAGCCATGTATGTGGATGCTGAAAAGTCATTGCCTACTTAGTTTAGGGCTCATTCCACTAGGGGTCAGGCAGTTTCATGGGCGGAGGTTAGATTATTGTCTCCCATCGAGCTGCGACGTAGTCCTCCTTACATGCTTTTTCCAGGTTTTATCGCCTGGATGTGCAGACCTGGGAAGACGCAGCCTTTGTATGTGCTGTGTTGACTGGACCCCGGGCAGCCTCCCATCTTGTTCGGGAGTAGCTTTGGTACGTCCCACTGGTCCTGAGTCCCTAGGTCTACATGCTAGGAAATGGAGAAATTACCACTTACCTGATACTTTTGTTTTCCTTAGTGTAGACAGATGGACTTAGCTTCCTGCCCTCGGCTGCCAAATGATTGTGTCAATGGTCCGCCTATAGGGCTTTGGGTCCCAGAGGATTACTGGTAAGTGTTCATCCATTTCCTAGACTGGGATATCTACATTCTTACTTGAGTTCAGTTTTTCTTGTCAGTTGAGTACAGTTAAGATTGCCTGTTTTTCATCAAGCTTTTTGCTAGTCTGTCTACAGATACTTTTGATGAGAATACTGGCAGGCTGGGGTCACAGCAGGGCTATATATACTATGAAGTCAGCTTGCTCATCTCCATCTGCTGCAGGGGAGCATAACCCACTGGTCCTGAGTCCATCTGTCTACACTAAAGAAAACAAAATTATCAGGTATGTAGTAATTTCTCCAATGTTAATGTGTGGAGGCATGCCTGGTCTGACTGAGTAGATACTGAACAGTGTACACAAGGTCAGAAGGCAAAGATACTCACTAGACATAGGACGTGTGGGCTGGGTGGCCAGGTTCATGGTGGCCTCTCTCTCTGGTCCCCATCCTGCTCCATTCCTGGCCCTCACTGTGTAGCGGTACGGTTGAGACTCTCTCAGGTTCTCGATCAGAACCATCCGCTTCTTTGGATCATCGATCAGCACCTTTTTCATCTGTCCAATGGGTCCTGCGATGAAGATAACCATTGTTGGAATCACTCATTTCCTCTCACTTGTACTCTATTATCTTTTGATCTCTAATTTTAACTGAAGATTTGCGCACAGGCATGTATCCAAACTCCACCCCCATCCCACCCTCACTCTTGTCAAAGTCCTAATGTTCCCCATCACATGTCCTGAAAATCTGGTGTGGCTAGGACACCAAACAAAAAAGTAATTAGGAGGGGACACACACACACATAGTGTTCTTATAAGCTTTCTTTTCCTACATGAAGTAGGCTAGAAATGGTAGGGGAAGTGGTGTCACTGAGGTAACCCCTGTTACTGGGTGATGATGAAGACTGAAGTTAAAGAGATGTCAACAAGCTAATAGGAAGGATCCCGGGCACCCTTGTTTTGGTGTAATAATTATCACCAATGTAAAACTTGACTGATTGTGAAGAGTCCTGAGTTGATTTAACCAACAGATTTTTCCATTACTGTTATTTTTTATTGCGGGTCTCATGTCAGCTCCACTCAGTGAGACCTTTTGTTTTCATAAAATAATAAATCAGTCAAGGAGCCCTCCCCCACTCCCTGCACATCAATGCGAAATATTAAAGTGAAAGTATTGAAACTGAATTGTGCTCTGCAAATCCCAAACTCTCATCCACAGCACTCGGAGAAAGCCTCATAGAAACCCTTGTGCTTGGAAAAGCTTGTCCCTGAGGAAATTTGTCATGCATGTAACACAGTGCAGTATACAATGAGGGTAATTTTCAACGTGATCTAGGTGGCTAACCACGGAGGTAAATGCCTGGATCCCTGGGTTTGTAAACTGCCCCAGGCAGAGGGTGTTTTCTTTCACAACGCAGCTATATAAAGCCAACGTTAAAGTAGGCATTCCCAAGGCCCATGTTTGTGTCCAGGGAGAAAACACGCACATATATTTGAATTGTAATGCATATAGTTTCTCCCCTGGAACCCCAGTTGAAACATATAGCAGGGATCAAGTCTGCAGATATTTTTGTACCCTTGTACCGTTAGCCAATTTTCAAAGACAAACTACCAGAGACAAAAATAGGATGAGTCTTGTAGAAGAGCAGAGATTGCCATACAGCGAAAGCCTGGCCTAGAAAAGTCACATTGGCCCTTGCATTTTAAGGTCTGTGGAAGTAGGAACCAGTGAGGTTCTCAGAACATACAGGAGCTAAAGAGTATAGTAGAGAGTCTTAAAAAGTGGATTCAAACCGGAGAAAGTAATTTCCTAAATTGAGAAAGTATCTTTAAACTATCTCTTGATTATCTATCCTTCATTATCAGATAACTCGTTTACATTCCTTTAAAGTAATTTCCTACTGTTCTCCATTAACCATACATCTAAAATGATTACAAATAACTATTTATTATTTAACAACTTATTTTTACTGTTTTTTGGGGAAAAATCTTTGGCCATAGCTTCGTCTCAGTCTCAATTGATTTCTTCAGTCAATATATCATAAACCATTCAACCAGATGACTCTGTCTCTTCTCATTACCTACTGGTAGGAAGGTTCTGTGCCCTGGGAGGCAAAGGAAAGGGAAGGTCATGACTTACGGTTATCCTCATTGACCGGCGCATAAGCAACCTCATAGGCTGTGATGTCCCCATTGGTCTCTGCAGGCTCAGCCCAGCTCAGTTGCGTCACAGTGGAAGAAATGACATTGAAAGCCAGGCGACCAGGCTCACTAGGAACTAACAAGGGAAAAATATATCAGCAAGCTGCGGTTTTCTTCTAGAGCAGGCAACACACCTGCAGCTGGGTTCCACTAACTACCTTTACAACATCCAGGTATCCAGTAGGTTAAAAATATTCCAAAGAACCAAAGGAGATAAAATAAACTAAGGACAGGCTAGATTTCACTGATGATTAACAAGGGCTTTGGACACTTTGTGTGCGAGTGCTTTGGAAGAAACAAAACATGGTGAACAGTCCAGGGCTTAGTTATGAGACTTATGAGAAATATCAATATTTCCGCATCTCTCCCTCCCCCATTAGCATTACCAACCGACTCCTTGTTATCTGGCCAGGCTAAGCCAGGCCTGACTTTATGTCATTGTATTTATGGACCAGTTTCTGTGTTTCTAAGAAAATCAGGATACAAGGAGATGAGAGCAGGTCTCCTGCTCCATCCCCAAACCCCATGCATACACAAAACTATTGTGCCCAGAGAAGACTGGAGATGCCTAGGAAGAAACCTCATCTCCAATTTTGCAATGCATAAGTTCTTCAGGTGAAAATTTCAGTCAGGCTGGTAGCCTACAAGGTGAGTAAGGACAGAACTGCTTACCATCCTCAAGAGTCCGGCAATAGACACGATCACAGTAGGGCCCCTCTCCCAAGGGACTATAGGCACACACTCTCATTTCATAATCACAGTGCGGGTACAAGTTAACCAGCTCTGCAGAGGGCACTTTGGTATCAATGATCATGGCATCTGCTTCAGGGTCTCCCTGGATCCAGTATTTCACCTGGAAGGAAAGTAGACATTGAAAGACCTGTCCATTTGCCCATCTCAGGAATCATAGGAAGAGCTTATTTAGGCAGCGTGATTCAGCTTCTGGATCTTCATGGGTTTGTCTGGGAATTCACCACATAAATTGCACTGCCCATTTCATATTAAGGGGCTGTCACCAGCTCTGTTGCAAGTCAGTGAGACCCTCTCTGTTTTCGGAAAACAATTTAACAAGGGGCTGTTGGGAGTTCCTGCCAGCATGTCACTGATTTCCATGCTAGCATGGTTGAACATGTGGCTATTTGAGAGGTTACATATATATTTACATTTATTTGAATTTCTGGAACGCCTAACACAAAAGGCCTAGGCGATGAACATATTTACATACACAATCATAAAGTAAAAATAAAACATACATTAAATGATTATAAAAGCAAAACTAAAACAGCACATAGCAAAACTGAAATCAAATCAAACCAATAAAAACAACAAATAAATAATATAACTCGGTAATAAAACAAATAAAATACAGTTCAGAATTAAAAGGAAAACAGTTAACTTAAAATGAGCCAACTTAATAATATGCCAACTTAAAAAGAAAGGTCTTCCCATCTACAGATCTGCAACCCACAACTTAGCAACCTGACACCACACTTAGTTCCAACTCCTAGGGGAATTACCCTTGCACTAAATGGACAAAGACTCAACAGGAGCAATGAATCAACCCACTTTAAGATATCAAGCACCGAAGGCCCACACCCTAAAGCCTCAAACAATTAAGGGGAGGGAGGGAGATTTCAGGGTTGATAAAATCGTTACATCAGAGATTGCAGATTGATATCAGGGGAAAAAATGGAAAACCAAGGTGTTTCCTGCTATTGAAGATTTTATGTCACATGTTTTATGAATACAGACACTGTTGAATATAAAGGAGAGGCCACTGGCCCCTGTTTACACCTCATCTTTGTCAATAGTACATGAAGATTATGTTTTTTCAAGGGATGTTTGTATCTTGGTAATTCTGTATCTCAAAAGTGTCTGATACTGTTGGGAAAGTAATGTTGTAATTTTGGAAACCCTTAATAAAAATTATTAGACAAAAAAATAAAAAAAAGAAAGGCCTTAATTTCTTTTCTAAAATTCTTAAAAGGAGCTCTTGTGACAATATGGGGTTTCAACATTTCCCTGGAGGGGTTGCCACAGCATACTGAAGTACATCGGTTTAATGTCTTCTCAGGCAGGAATCTCAGAATTTCAGTTTGTAACCCTTTGGGCTTTGAATCTGGCTCTCTGTCCTGAGCTTCAGCTGCTAGCAGGAGCTTAGAATTCACTACAAGACACTTAATTTCCCTCCCCTTACCGCTGCTCTCACATACCTTCTGTGCTATGTATCAAAACAATACCTTTTTGAAGGGGGAGGGGGGTGGGGAGGAAGACAGGTCACATATGTTCAGGGTACACCTCCTAATCGCATTTGGTTATTGTGGAGTGCTCCCTCTTCATGATCTTGACTGGGTGGTTCTCTCCTCCTTCCTTGGCTATACTTCTGGGGCCTTGAGTTATTCATTTTCCCACGAATCCATCCAAGAACTGAGGGAGTTCAGCAGATCGAGATAATCTCCTTTTCCAATTCTTACCCATCTGAGCAACCCAAAGAGAGTTTCACTCCAACCCCTCCAAACACCACGTGCATGCTGGTATTCTGCCCTTCCTGTTTCAGAGGGAAGGTGATCTCCAGCAGCAATCCGGAGTTCCTGCACAGTTTGCGAATTCCCTACCTTATATCCCGTGGGTTTTCCTGGTGGTGGTAACCAGTTGAGCCGGATCTTCCTGGCACTCAGGGCTTGGGCATTGAGGTTGATCGGTGCACCCAGCTTGCCCCTGGGTGACTCAACAGACTGAGTCAAGGCTACAGTTTCTTGGGATTCTGGGGGCAGAAAAACATGAGACTCAGGCTTCGGATCTTAGAGATGGGATCTACATAACATGACTATACTGCCAACCTCCCAGACAAAGACTCGACCTGATACAGGGATTCCCAACATAAAGCGAACATTTACTTCCAATGTATTTAAACAAAACAAAATCTCAGTATAAAACATACCAAAAACCTCAGTAAGGATATGAAGCCTGCACAAGATCACATTGTCAAAGAGATTTTATTTCCTTGTGATCTATTAAAGTGCATAAAAGGACTGGAAGAGGGGGAGAGCAGGGGAACAAGAGCCCCCTGATTATCTTAGATTAACAAACGTCATAAGAACATAAGAAATTGCCATGCTGAGTCAGCCCAAGGGTCCATCAAGCCCAGCATCCTGTATCCAACAGAGGCCAAACCAGGCCACAAGCACCTGGCAATTACCCAAACACTAAGAAGATCCCATGCTACTGATGCAATTAATGTGAGAATCCTGTCACCAGGACCGAAATGAAACTTTACCAGACAACAGTACCGACCAGCACCAAAACTTGAGACATGTCCCTGCTGCAATGCTGTCCACAATTTGTACCTTAACTTGACTTACCTTTTGCAATTTCTTTCCTTTTCGTTCCCATTTATTTAAATCATTTTGTATATTACTTTGGCCACACATGAAAAATTGTCATGCCAATAAAGTTATGTGAAGCTGAATGTGAATCTGTGTGCTATGCACAAGCCCATCACTAGATGCTGCCATGAACCTCTTAAGAGCACAGATACCATCCAATCAAGAAATCATTCTGTACTGAGCACCCCACATTATCAGGTGTGAATTAAGACAGGAATCTTTAATACCTTGATTGCAGTTGCTTACAGTTTTGCGCCTGCCTGATGCATCTTGAAGATGCCAAAAATGTTGCACTGCAAGCAGTTCATTGCAGAGCTTTGCATGTCATATCAAGGAGTATGATGCAGCCAGTAAGGATCACATGCCCGCATCTGCGGGGGGGGGGGGGGAATCCAACAGGCACTGCTCCCAAAGTCATGCAGGCTGCAGCCTGAAACTTCTACTCGGTGCCCTCCCAGTGCTCCATAACTTGCCTGGTGCATCTGCGATGGTGACAGTGGTCTGAGGGTATTTGCCGATCCTGGCACCATTCTTGGGGTTGGTGAGATCCATGGCAAACTGCTTGATCTGCCGGTTCACCAGGAGGGCATCCATCTCTGAGAGTTCGAGAAGCTTCACAGGGACTTCCTTTCGTGTCTCGTCTGGCTGGAAGACCAGGTCACCATCTGTGAAGAGGTAGTCCTGAGAGAGAGGAGGAGGAGATGAGGACAAAGAAGTAGAAGCAACTCAGCATCAACAACATCCTAAAATAATGTTAACAGTACTTTTAGCAAACGTAAAGAAGGCAATTGTCAAAGCCACATGCATAGCAACATGCAGAGCTGATTTATGGGAGTAAATTGCTTTCTGAAAAATGCTCTCCTCCAGCATGGCCAAAAGCAGTGTCCTACAAGTTTTAGCTGTTTTTTGAGAGAAGGTATTCCCAGGGGAGGAGGGATGGGGAATGTTTTGGATGCATGTAGATTGCATTTTCAGCTCTAACATGTACTTTTCCAGCAAAATTGCAGAAAAGGCAAATGCAAGTGAAAGTAACTGTGGCAAGCTTTGAAACCTGAGATAAAGTTCATGGGTAGAAAGCACCTGTGGACTTTGACCCAAAACAAGATAGCCAGAAAATTGTCCCCAAAGAGAGTTTAAGCCTTTGTAGGTATCTACTGGCTATTTCTCTTCCGGCATAGATTCCGGCACAGATTCTCAGAATCGTGATCTCTGCTGTATTCTGCAGACATGCTCGGAGGTTTCCAATCTGAACGCAGAACAGTGTAACTGCCTGTATTGAATACTTTCCAAGAAGACAGAAATGCCATGCAAGTAAAGACGTCAAGAACCAGGTGGGGAATGGAAGCATGCAGACTGAGCTGGCATGCAAATTCTCTGCATGCAGGCAAATGCAATATCAGCGTGCAAAAAATGTGCATCCAAACTGAGCACACATATTGCACATTCACCTGTCCTGGGCACTCAATGCAATAGGCAAATGAGCTGCCACGCTAAATGGGACACGCAATGGGTAATTTGTTCGTCCCTAGCACTCTGCATTGGGCACCCAGGAGAAGTGGCTGTGGGTCTAGAACAGCTTGGCCAGAGCTCCCTCCCAACCACCGGCAGGACTGTTCCTGATTGGTCCTTTTCACTGACACTTGTCAGTGAAAGAACCAATCCCTTTTCAGGATAGCCTTCTGAAAGGGGATTGATCCTTTCACTGACATGAGACAGTGAATGGACCCATTGGTAGGAAGTGAAGGAGTGAATACATTAATATCAAGTGCCCGACACTTAATATTAACGTATTCATTCCTTCACTCACTGCAGGCAAGGGTTCCGATTGGGCCAGACCTTGGGGATGCTGCTTTCTGGGGCTCCCCCTAGAAGGAACCACAGAAAGCAGGATTTTGTTGAGTTGTTGTTAAGAACTTGAGCGGGACATAATTCTGCTATTCGCTAGGATCCTAATAGGAGAAGTCACAGAAAGCAGGATTTATTTATTTATTTTTTACATCAGCCCTTGAGCGCAGCATGTTTTAACGCCTTCTCCTTGGTAGGTGTTAAATTTGCAGCGTTAAAATGGATGCCATGGCTGCATGGCAATTTTTTGCATCAAGGGTAATAGCTAATAACCTCATCACATAAATTTACATGGAATGAGCGTTATTAGCTACGCGCCGGTTTGGATGTGCGTTTTGGACACACTAATCCCCTTATTGCACGATGGGTTTTAGATGTGTGTCCAAAATGCGTGTCCAAGCGCATGTAAAGCCATGTGCTTGGCCGAGCACATTATATTGCATCAGCCTGACAGTGTAGACGTAGCAGGCACGTCATCCTTTCACTTTATAGAAACCCCAGTCCATACCTTGCCATCTTTGGCAGTGAGGTCCCGAGTCCGGTACGTGACTTGAGTCCTCCCGTTTTCAATTATCTCACGAATGACTGGAATTTTCGCCACTTTGTCGTGGCGGCTATACGTGTAGGCTGGTTGCAGGAATGTCACAATGCTCTTAGCTGGAAAGAGCAGATACCACAGATTTAATTCTCAGCTAAAACTACCATGGTGTAAAATATCTGGAGCTATGTGAGTAAAGGCTCTGAAATAGGGACGTGCCATTTGAAAACAACACAAAAACAATTCAGTTAGCTGTTTTGTGTTGCTTCCAACACCAAACAGCACCAAAAAAAAAAAAAAAAATTAACAAAATCTTGTTTAAGCACGTGCTAAATGGCTTTAGTGCATGCTCAAAATGAAAAAACAAAACATTTTTATTTTTAAAGCACATGCCTATCCTCACTTGCACAAGGGAAAGCTGCTGAGCTCACACACACAGGGCAGTGCCCCCCATCCCAGCCTACTTCTCCCCAGATCCTAACAAAAAGTTCTGTCAGAATCTCAGATTTTAACAGTCTTGTTTTCTCCCTAATTTTAATACCCTCACATGTTGTGAAAAGAGAAATTCTCAAGGATGGCCTGCTGATGGCTCAGTGGAGATCTGGGTTGGATTCCTACACCCGGTTACTGCTCCCTGGGCTGGCTAGGGCTGGGGATGTGGCAGAGGTAGCGTTCACAAGTACTTCCTGGCACTATTTGATGGGATCACCCCACTGAGCAGACACGGGATGAGTGAGTCACAGGTGCCGGAGATGATTCTGGTCTGGCTAAGGATTGTCGTTGTGATGGCCAAGCTAGACGAGAGGGGAGTTTCAAATGAGGGGAAAAAGTCTGAAGGTAATTTCATGTGAAGGCTCATAGCACTGTAATTCTACTAACCCCAGTCAGCTCAGGAGGTTGTTTGTTTTTGGGTTTTTTGTTTTTTTTATTTGCCATTTTTTTATTCTGCCTATTGAAAAAACACACCCAAAGCAGAGCACAGTAGCATGACAATCAATAGTAACAAACGTGAACAACATTACAATAGGCTTGTAAGTATGACAGAAATAGTACAAAAATGTTTATAAAAATGCTTGTAAAACAATACATTTAAACAAGAATATATGATTATAAAGTAGTAGTAGTAGTAGTAGTAAACTAAGGGGTCAAGAATCAGTGGCATTTAACTGGATAACTCACAAGTTATCTGGCTAAATGCTGTCTTATATCTGACTAAAGTTTAGCTGGCTAACTCTGGCCATGTCGTATAGAAGTCCTAAAGATAGCCAGCTGTACTCAATAGTGTGGCTGCACCACTAAATATCCATCTATGGGGAGCCAGATAAGTTTAGCCAACTATACAATCCGGTCAGTGACTGAATATTACCCCCATAGTGCTTAAAATATATTTCGTTAAACGTGCTTATGAAGCACTAAAAGCTTTTAACATGCCATCATCAGCAAATATATCATAAAATATTTTAATAAGCCAATAAGAAATTGCTACAGAACTCAACCTAAAATGTTGTTTTGTAATGAAAATTTTATTTATTTGTGTTATATTAATTAATTTTATGTAATTTTTTCTTCTATCTTTTATTTTGGTTCTTATAACTACATTTATATTTTTATTTTTTATATTTGTAAACCGTTTTGATCAATTCACTTGTAAAGGTGGTATATAAACATTTTTAAATAAATAAAATTACTGAAAGACCATAGGGCAGACTGTGAAAATTAAAACCGAGCACAAACCAACAATGACACAACATGTAAGCCAATTACGAGCCAGAAAAAAGATTAGGCAACTTTTGTTTCAAGAACAAACTGAAAATGCTGATGAACTTTAATTGGTTGCCGCTACAAACAAACAAACAAAATAAATAAATAAATATATCCTAAAACCGATAGGATTGTGTTTATTTATTAATTTTGTATTTTGCAGATCCAGGCTACCAGCAGTTCTAAACGGGTTACAATGACACAAACAATTTGCTAATACACACACAGACAAAGCATCATAAACAGTTTCTAAAAAAAAAAAAAAACCAAAGAAAGAAAGAAAGAAAGAAAGAAAAGCATCTAAAAGTTAAACACTTATTGAGATGCAAGCCTAAAAGGAGCAAGAGAGAACCGCCAAGTCCAAAACCTTAAAACATCGCTCAGATTTTCAGATGATGCAACTGTTGCTTTCAGGGGTTTCTCTTGTCCCTCACTTTTGGATTCTACCCAAGAGCTGGAAGGCACTGGCACCCATGAACACTTGGGTGTGATTCTTTCCTCAGCTCTCCCCAGTTGATGTTAGCCAGTCACAGCCTCTTTGGCCAATGAACCTTGTAACCATGTGGTCGGTCCTGTACAGGACTGCGTATGAAGACCAGGCCAATAAATTCTAAATACTATTACTGCACTAACTAAAAAGAAGGAATTTCTAGAAGACCACTTGATAGAATTACAGCTTTTTTCTTGATCAGTTTGGAGGTGTTATACAAATATAAATGCATAACACAGCATTATGAATATTATTTTGCACCGAGTGTTTTGGCTCCTAAAGCAGAATGGCCAGGGCCAGAAAACCAGGCCTGAGCCATAGCCTACAGGTTACCTGGAGTTTGAGCAGCAGTCTTGATTACATTTGTGTGTTTACTAGATAGAAGGTGCACATGTAAGCCTCCTAATACCCCTTTGAGCCTTTTCTCTCACAGTCATGCCCAGTACCTTGCTCTTTGATGATGGTGATATTGACAGCTCTACGTCCTATCTCTGCTATGCCCATGGGAACATCCACAGCCTCCACCAGCAGCTGTTTCTCATCGTCGTCCTCATCTCTGATGAAGAGGGGGACTCGAACATCCACAGACTCTACCCCTTCCTGGAATTCTACCATGCCATGGGCATCTGGGGAGTAGAAGGCCAGAAGGGTTAAAGTTAACCCATGTGAGCTCAAGCATTGCTTTCATTCATAACCCTGTGAGCGAGTCTCTGTCCTTACCTCTATCTGATATAACAGTGTAATACCCAGGAGACACCTTCAGGTCATTGAACACCTCTTGAGAGACTTGCTTCTCCGTCACTTTCACAATATCGGGCTCAGCGGAACGAGGGGCCACCAGAACTGTGTCCATAATTGTGTGATCCTGCCTGAAAATGGGACAAGCCAGCCACTCAGTCACTCTCTCCATCTCCAGTCCCTTCATCAAGGCTCAAGTTCTTTTCTTGCCCTGTTGTTCCCTCCCTTGGGCCAGAGTATACCCTGCTGGTCCTCCTGAGATAAGCATACCCCCCACATGTACCTGTATAATCATGGAAAAATGAATCTAGAGATCAACATAACGTGCAGTCGTTATCATGCACAAGGCTGGCGAGATGGGGAATTGCTCTTCATGAATGCAACACAGACACAATAAAAGAGACTGGAGGGGAAGAGTGAAAGAGACAGGCTGAGAGGCAGAAAGATAAGGGGGTGAGGATAAAGAGACTCAAGACCAAGACAGAATGGGGATAGAGGCAGAATATGAGAAGGTTAGGGAAACTCAGGAGTGAGAAGAGAGAGGTGGCAGGACGGAGTGTGCTAAGAGATGCACTTACCTTTTCCCAGCATTGGACTGCAACCTGTCGAATGGAGAAGACGGCAAGAGTGAGTGAGTATCCTCATTAGAGTACAGACTAATATCAGCATCAAGACTCAAGTTCATGCCCTACCAACAACGCCAACTCACTGTGCAAGTGAGCTGATCAATGCATGCTTAACAGGTTTTTTTTTCCTTGCCCTCTCCTTAATTTGCAACCTGCAACTAATGGCTTCTACAGCTCCTGAGGTAGGTATAGAAAGGCAAAAAGATGGTTTCTACTGTGCCGGATAACCTGAACCCAGCTCTCTGCTCCCCAGTCCGGGACACCAAAACTCACCTGAATTTTGTTTGCTGCAGTTTGTGGGCGCCGGGGATCTGTTTGTATACATCATTTAGCTGCCAAGGGAAAAGAAGGGTCTATCAGAAACATGACACGTGTACACCTGGAGCTTTTCATGACCACCGGGCAAAACTTTGGGATCAGCAGGGAGCTGAGGGCTCTACAGGGCACAATAACCTAGTACCGAAATTAACCTTCTCACACACTCATGTAAAAGTGTACCCAGCATGCTCCAGACATGACTTCAGACATGCACGCAGCACAGAGCCATCTCAAGGCACATCGTTTGGGAACCGCAAACATTCCTACGGAAAGTGGTGAATTTCCAAAGTTCTTTCAGACGCTCTCCTGCCTTCCTCGCAGGCAGCTGTGCTCGGAAGGACCTCAGAAGTGACATCATATCCACCAGTACTTGACTGGCTCATTCTGTGTCTGAGATGTCATTTGTGACTCTAGGAAATATGAACCAATGGGATCCAGTGTGTGCGTGCTTGCATGCATGAGTGATGGAGGTTGACCTTCTACTTCACACATAGCTGCTCTTGAGGAAAACAGGGGAAATGCAAAAAAAATACTAATTTTCAATAATGTTTATAATTGATAGCAGATGGGCACTTTTGAAATATTGCAATATACATGATGTGGTGAGGGAAGGGGTGGGTTAAAACACTGACTGCTCCCAATGGCTATGAACAATAGGAGCAATTTTCAAATAGCTTACATAGTTGCAAAATACGTGAGCTCTTTAAATATGCATACTTTAGGAATGTTTTCAAAAGAAACTACTCACACATTGTTTCTCGTTGAAAATCAAGTGCAAAGGCCACATGCTAAATGTCCATGTACTTTGTATCTGTTATTTGTGTGGGTGGTGATGGCAGACAAATAGGCGCGTGTACATTTGAAAATCAAAATGTACGCATGCTATTATCCTCCCCACCCCCACCCTTGCTGCCCCCGAGCTAAAGGTACACAGAAATGCCTCTTTTTTCCCCCATGGCTGTTTGAAGAAGCCAATTTTCAGTCAGGTCATTTTACCTGGGCAAATGCCTTTCAAAATGATCTGCTCCTAGACCCCTGGGCATTACTCCCTTTCTGATGCAAGCTTCTTTTGCAATTACATAAAGAAATCAGGGTCTCATGCTTCTTAGAATCCTTATGACATTTGGTGAAGGCATTTTCTGAGCTCAACACATCACAGTCCCCCTTCCTCAGCCATCATTTGTGATGTCACAAGCAGAGGATCATTCCTTCAGCTGGGAGCTGGCAGCGGGAACCAAGTGATTCCTGAGCCCACATCCTACTTCCAGGCAAATCATTAAAGTGATGGAGAGCAAAACATACTGAAAAGAGAAGCCTGATTTTATTGGTATATTTTATTGGTCATAATTTTTGGAGAAGCAGGAAGTCTAATTCACTACTTCTCATAGTATATATTCAGGCTTTTGTTTTACAGTCAGATCATACCAGATCCAGGAAGGATGATAGACAGCAGCTCCTGTCTCACGAGGAAACTCTACATACAGTGACTGAAATGATTCGCTGTGATGTCTGGAACCATGAATGCCTGGTACCATCAGATGCTAAGGACAGCCTGGGAGTCAGGAACCCAGCAGTGGCATTAACTCTAGCTGTCTCGTTCACATAACAAATGTAAAAGCATAAGACATGGAAAGGCGATATGGCACTTACGTTTTCTTCCACCTCCTTGCGCAGTTGATCACTCTCGCGATTTTCTGGCTTGGAGAGGTTTTCTGTAAACAGTCGTGCCAGCCTCAAAGAGAGACCATACTGAACTGAGACAGAAAAAGTATGGAAATCAGAGTTATTATACAGGATCCCACTAGCAGGCATAGAAGAGAAACTGAGCCAGTGGTCAACTAAGAATGACTAAAATGAGACCCTTAACTGGAGCAGAAGACCTGACACCCCACCCCCCGTCCTAAGAAGGATAAGACATCCAGCTCAGAGAAAAAGATCAGAGGCTCTCCTCTTTCCCATCATCAAACCAGAAGGTCTGAAATATTCAGTAGAGGACAAAGGACCTGAGATCTCCCAGTCACCAGCCACTTAATTCTCCTTACAATCAATGATCCCATTAGCATACCCCAACTGTCCCTCCTCTAGCAATTGCCCACTTTCTAAAGACCCCAAGTCAAGGCCAGTTGTTAAAGGCTATTTGGGTCCAAAGATAATGAACATAGGGCAACAAATAAGCTGTAGTTGATATCTTGGTTCAAAAATAAGAAAGGGAGCCAGAGAAAGAAAGAACACTAACTCAGATGTTTGTGATAAAAGGTTAAGGGTGACGGACACTTATTTAGATACTTGTGGTCAGGGGCAGATTGGCCTATCAGGGGATCGAGCATCCCCTGGTGGGCCGGTCGCTCTGGTCACATGGTCTGCTGAGCGCGGCCGCGACAAAGCTGCGCTTGGCAGACCATGGGGTATCTTCTGGGCCGATTTGGGGGGAAAATCCCCGGGCCGATCTTTACCCGGAATCCGCCCTTGCTTGTGGTGCAGGGATAGGAATGCGAAATAGTGAATCAAATTCTCAGAGCTCAGTGCTGAAGGTGAAGGACCCTTACTCACATTCTTGGAGTTCAGGGATGAGAGGTGGAGAGATACTTTGAGTTTTATCATTCAGATCCGAGTGTGAGGTGAACACAGATCGTTGAGATTCAAGGACAGCAGTAAAGGGCGCTCATTTAGATTCAGGGAATTAAGGAAAGGTGGCGTGGGGGAACTTACTGAGATCCTTGGGGTTCAGAGATGATGGTGGAGGGGCTGGCTTGTGTACATTGTTGTTGATCTTCCAGCGCACAGTGTCTCTCCCCTTGAGAGCGCCGCTCCGCACCATGGGAGTGTCCAGATGGTCAGAGGACATGAGGCTCTGCCGCAGCATGTAGTGATCTTCCTTGAACCCAACAGTGCGACCTGAGGAAGAGAGAAGCCGCCAAAGAGCTGCCATCATAATCCTGATTTTTAGGATTTAACTTGACTCTAGGATGCTGGTGTTGGAAGAATACTATCAACACAGAGACTATTATTCCCACTGACCATTCTCCCACATAAGGGGGGAAGCAGAACTCCATCAGCATAGCTTCCATGACATGTGCAGCAGAGAAGTCCATATTCAAATTCAGTATGGATAGCACAGTTAGTCTGACAAACTTATCTGGCTACGCCTTTGGAGGAAAACTCAATAATGCAATTGAACTATTGAATATAGCCGGTTATCTTAAAGTTAGCCAGCTAACTTTAGGACAGCTCGTTAGCCTGACCAGACAACCAGCTAATTCACCTGGCTAACTCTGAATATAGGCGTAAGCCAGTAAACTTAGCTAGCTAACTCAACTTCTCCCAGGTACGCCCCTGGAATGCTTTTAACTTATCTGGCTAAATTCCAGCTTCCTAACTTATTAGATGGCTAGAATTTAGCTGGATATGTGCCAAAATATTCATTTAGCCAGCTAAATGCTTTTGAATATGGAGCTCAGAGATTCTAACTGTATCCTCACGTTTTTCAAAGCGAGCCTGAACACTTCCTCCCCGGCTCCCACCTCCCATGGATACACTCTTTAAAGCGATCCTTTTTCACATTATCCACAGTCTACCCTACAGGCCCTGGGTTCTTGGCTCTGCCTCCTCCTCTTCCAGAAGCCTTCTGAAATCCTTTTCTCCCAGTTTCTACTCTGTTAATTGGACCGATGAAAGGATGTATTTTCCTCTATTTTATTATTGTTGTTGTTTATTTAATTATTTTATTTGTTTTAAAAATTTTAATTTTAATAATTTTACTGATTGTTTTATTGTTTGACAAAAAGAATAACGGTATATAAATCTAATAAATAAAATAAATAACAAATAAGTGACCGGCAGCTTCTTCCCCATCAGAAAATAAGTAAAACCAAAGCACTTTAAAGCAAAGATACCTCGATTACAGCAGGGCAACAGCGCTAGGCAGGCCTACAAAAAGAAGGAAAAAAAAGAGAAAGAATGACACGTTTGGGTTATGTATACAGTTCACGGTGGCTCACCCACTCGTGACAGTCCCACCTCCACAGAGTCCCCTCTCTCCTTCTGAGGAAGCCATCCTTCGTGCAGACACTGTGCAGCACTCCCAACCATCTTTCAGTGGAAACCTTTTCCGGTCCTGCCTTGTGGGAATCCTTCCTCCCACTCCCAGCCATGCAGATGCAAGAAAGAGAAAGTGCTCCATGCCTTCCGGGCCTCATTACTATTCCAAAGACTCCGGGCAGTTCGCTAAAACTTGCTGCCGGAGTCCCAAAATGAGAAAAGGCTGGTTTTGATCAGAGATCTGAACCCAGCAGGTACACGTAAGAACCAGGATGCTCGTGAGCTGGATACAGAACGAAAGAGTTTCAAGGATCCTCAAAGCTCTTATTGGCCTCTCCCCCTCAGCCACCCAGTGATCCGGACCCCCCATCCTGTGTTTCTTCAGAACCTTAAGGGGGAGAACCCTGTGCCACATCCTGATGTGAGGATAAGGCACCGGGTGCTGACTGATGGGCATGCAGGGGGACACCATCTCAGCTCCTGGAGCACGTGGGGATGCTCTCACCTTGCAGCAGGCACAGTACTTCCAACAGAGCAGCAGCAGCAACCCCAGGAGCAGCATCAGAAAAATGAGCAGGGGGATGAGCCACAAGAATCCACCTGGCGGACACTCTGAAAAAGGGCAAAAAGAGAGTGTCACAGAGCAGAGGCAAGAGGTAGGAAACAAGGAGGCAATGCCAGTGTCAAAGAGGGGAGGAATCTCTCAGTCTGAGCTACTGACAAACATGAGAAGGAGCCATCAGTCTGTGCTAGTGAGAGACTGCCAAAGAGATCCTCTCAGTCTATGCAAGATCCAGAGAAGGAGGAGAGATGAGACACAGGGAGAGGGATTGCTCCAGATTATACTAGTGAAAGTCACTCGGAGAGATGTCTCCAGTCTGTGCTACCGAAAGGCACTGAAGCAACAAAGGAAGAAGAAGAAATGAGAGAAAAAAAGGAGGAAAAAAACAAAAGAAAGTAAAGAACAAGTGGAGAGAGCTAACACTGGAAATTAGGCACAAATTGTGCTCTAAGGGAACAGGTTTGAAGTACCTGTTGCTCTGCTCAGCGGTTCTCCTCTCCTGACTCTCACCTTTCTTATTCTGCACAAGGATGGTGTGGTTTTTCTCAACATCTGGATTTCCCTCCACCGTATAGCGGTATGTACAATCGTCTTCTTCATCTCGGAAGGTGCAGAGCTCATTCACCTCGTCCGCTGGGGAAAGAGAGGGTGCAAGAGGTCAGTTAAAAGGAATGAGGAGCAATGCACAGCCAAGGACAACCACCCACACACAAGCACATTTACACAGAGTCAGCCAAGGACACACCCGGCTACACACAACCACACTCACATGCATTGCCAGCTAAGGAAACACCCAGCTGCACATAATCACATTCACACACACACACACACCCACTCACAATCAAGGACAAACAAACCTACACAGAGCCAAAGGACTAAGAGGTAGGCCAGGAAATACCACCACTACTGAAGACAACAACATACCATCATAATGTGCTTCAACAGGTCGACTCTACCCATACAGGTGATTTAAGGGCAGGAGAACCTTCTTACCATCCAATCGATTTATTCCCTTATCATGCTAAAACAAAGTTCCCTCTCTTCTCTAGGATTTGGCCATCTCAGTATACTCCCAGTAAATAACAAATCTTACAATGTCCTTGACCTTATTGAAGAATTCAAGCACCAAATCCTCTCTCTTAAAAAGACCTAGATAGAAGAGGGTGACACTGTCACCATCACCCAACTTTCTCCTCCAGGATACCATATCCCCTGATCCCTGGGCCGGAGAGAAGTTGCTGTCATTTTCAGTCACATCTTGTCTCTAGATCTAGTCGCCACTCAACAAATAGGCAGTGTTGACTGCCTAATTTTGAAAGACTAAGGCAGCGAAGGACCTAAACTTGTTCTTATATATCGACCCCGTGGATAATCACTCTTGACTCCTTTCTGAAAAACTCTGAATTCATATGTGACATGACCACTGTTACACAATAGGAGACTTCAAGTACCATCTGATTCAATATGGAAGATCTTGGCGTCACTCAGCTAATCAAGGTACCCACTCATAAAGATGGTCATTCAATCTAATTTTTCACTCTGCAAATATTAATCTTGATCCTATCACAATAGCAGTAGATCTAATCTCCTGGTCAGACCACTACTAAGTCCAGGCCACCATTCAATCCTACAACATACACATCTCCTTCCTCCATCACAAATGAAAAGATAAAAAACATTCAACATACCAGCATATATAACTATCACAGACTCACCCAAACTCCTAGTCCAACTATGGAACAATGAATTCACGTCAGCTATCAATACCCTAACTCCTTTCAAGCCAAACTCCAGCAAACCCTCTAAAAACTGCCCAAGGTTCTAGGAGGGTCTTTTCAAGTAGCAATCTCATTAACTGGAACAAACATGGCAGAAACACAAAACAGATTACAATCTCCACCTTTCAAGAGGCACTCAAAAAATATATAAAGCAGCTATTTGACAGGCTAAAAACAACATTTCCAAACAACTAGAACTATCGAGTCCTGCTGTCACTCCTTGTGACCTTGGGCAAGTCACTTTACCCTCCAATACCTCGGGTACAAACTTAGGGGGTCATTTATCAAAATGCGCTAAGGCGTTTTTGCATGCGTTAAGGGCTTATCGCATGCAAAAAGCCCCGTTAATGCATGCGATAGCACCATATCATATGGTGTGATGTAAATCCAAAAAAGAGGAGGAGTTAGGGGCGGGCTGGGTTTGCCAGTCTGCGAAGTGCTATTGCACAGACTTAATGCCGAGTTTAACTACACCTTTTTTAGTAGCTCTAAGCCGTGCAATAGCTTGCGTTATGGGGTGGTAAGATATTAGTACATTTTGTGATGTTGAGAGAGAGAGAGAGAGAGAAAGAGAAAGAGAGAGAGAGAGACTAGCCATAATGTCCTCTCCCTAGATAGGTATTTGTATCCCTATGGGAGGCCCACCTAGTAACTCGAGGTGAGGTTTAGGTATTAGTGTAGGGGGTTAGGGGCCACTTTGACATTCAATGTGAGACGTACAAACAGAACAGTGGTCTCTTGTGACGATTTGATGACCTACGGAGAGAGGAAACTCACCCAAAGATGAGATTTGTGCAATGTTCTCTCCACCTAGCTTGATGTTACCCAAGTAGAGTGTGAAAAGTGGAGTATAAATCTAAATAAAATAAATAATATAAAAAAAAATCTGAGCCACCTGGGTAAGCTCTTCGAACTAATACAGAAACTCTCCAACATAGGGATTGGAGAAACTACTAACCAAACGGAAACCACAATGCAGAAGACTGCAAAATTCTTTCTGGATAAAATTCAAGCAATACGCTTCTCCTCAGATACATCTCCATTTTCCCCTATTTTACCTAACATACAGGCCAATACAGTAAGGACGTGTAAGAGAGTGCAGCAGTGCCGGGCGCACCCTCGTTTGCTGCGCGCACAATTTGGTTCACATACCGCTCGATACAGTATTCAAATGAGACACAAATGCAAGCGGCGTCCAAAGCACGTCCATGAAGCGGTAGGCGTGTGCAATCCATTTTACTGTATAGGGCAGTACAGCGCCTATACAGTATCCTGGGTGCACTGGTACCTGTCATTTGAAATGTCATTTTAAATGTCATTCCACCAGGAAAGTGGATGGTTCTCCTACAGACCCCGCTGCCATGAGCGTCCGGCTGGACGTCCAAGCTGGAAGTCCGAGGTCGCAGCTTGGACATCCAGCCTGGGCGCTCAAGGCAGGGGGAAGGCCCATGAACATCTGTCGGCATTGAAGCAAGTACCACACACTAGTTACTCACCAAAATACTCTTTCTTCATGTGCAGCACCAGCTCCTTCTCCAGTTCCAGGGACTGACCGCACAGGCTGGAGCGTGGACTGGCCTGCGGCGGGCCGGTGCCGTCCGAGGTCACGGTGTGCGTTCATGTGCCTTCCCGCTGCCTTGAGTGCCGTTGGGCGCTCAAGGCAGCGGGAAGGCTCATGACAGCGGCAGCAAGTCGGGCGCTCAGGTCACAGCGTACAGGTCACGGCGTTCGCTCATGCGCCTTCCTGCTGCTTTGAGCATTCAAGTTGGGCGCTTAAGGCAGCGGGAAGGCGCATGACAGTGGCAGCAAGTCGGACGCATGACAGCGGCAGCAAGTCGGGCGCTCAGGTCACAGCGTACAGGTCAAGGCGTGCGCTCATGCGCCTTCCCGCTGCCTTGAGCGTCCAAGTTTGGGCACTCAAGGCAGCGGGAAGGTGCTTGACAGCGGCAGCAAGTTGGGCGCTCAGGTCACGGCGCTCAGGTCGCGGCGTGCGTTCATGCGCCTTCCCGCTGCCTTCAGCGTCCAAGGTGGGCACTCAAGGCAGCGGAAAGGTGCATGAACGCACACCGCAACCTGAGCGCCTGGCTGGACGTCAGAGGTCATGGCGTGAGTTCATGCACCTTTGCTGCCTTGAGCGCCCAAATTGGACGTACAGGCGGGCGCTCAAGGCAGCGGGAAGGTGCATGAATGCACGCCGCGACCTGAGCGCCCAGCACCTTCGCTGGCGGGGGCTGCTGGAAGCTGCCTCGCATGGGGAGCGCCCGATCCACCCCGGGCTGCTGAAGCCACTCTCGCCGCCGGCTGCCCCCGGGAGGCAGGGGAGCCGCGGTGCGCGCCTCGGGAGGAGGGGAGAGAGGACTGGGGCTGCTCCGGAGCTGTCAGTGCGCCCGCATGGGAGAGCGGCACCCATGGACACCCTTCTGCTGCTGCTGCTGGGGGCTTGCGTGGCCGCAGCCAGGGCAAGTGAGCGGGGGCTGGGGGAAAGTTTGCCCGTGAAATTTTGTCTCTCTTTTGCCCGTTCGAAGGAGGCGGAAAATCGGAGCTGCACATAAAGGTGCTTTGTTGGCTCCCTGCCGCTGATCGCCAGCTGCCTGGGCTTGCCTGACCCTTGCCTTCTGTGAAAGAGTCAAGCTGGCAATCCCCAATGCCCGAGCGTAATACAGAAATGATTTTCGCCCTGCGCCTTGCTTTATTTTTTGTAATAATTGTGACCTCTGACATCCAGCCGTGCGCTCAGGTCGTGGCGTGCGTTCATGCATCTTCCCGCTGCCTTGAGCGCCCGCCTGGACATCCAAGTTGGGCGCTCAAGGCAGTGGGAAGGTGCATGAATGCATGCCGCGACCTGAGCGCTCGGCTGGACGTCCGAGGTCACGGCGTAGGGTGTGTAGGGATAGGGCCTGATACAGGAGCTCGTGCCCACTGCAAGTCAATGACGACAAGGAGCCCAGACCCACGAGAAGGTCAGAGGAGCCCCCAGAAACGGTGTCCATTCTTCCCTACGGAACCGAAGTACTCTGAGGTTAAGCGCGGTGGTGCCAGGTTGGGTTACTTTTTTCCCCCTTATGCGAGAAGCATTTTTTTCTGTGGATTGGGTTGGTTTGGGACTGGGCGGCTAAGTTCACCACACTAAATCCAGGGTCAGGGTAGGCGGTAAATTTGCAGGTTAAAGACGCGGCAAAATAGCTGGTTAAAAATGCGATAATCTGGGCGCACGTTACTGTATCGGAGGGAATAGCTAATCCGATCATTAACATAACATACATGCGGCGGGTGGAAAGGGATACGCGTCGATTTCAGTGAGCGGTAAGGATGCATAAAACTGGATACTGAATCGTGGATTAGACATACGTGTCCAAAATGTGCGTACAAAGCGGGTTAAAAACAGGATAACCGCGGCTGCGCTTTACTGTATCAGCCTGATAAGTATCAACTCACCATCCTTGGCAGGACTACTCCAGCTCCCTCCAGACAGCATCCTGTTTTCTGACTTTAGAACGATCATAATCCAAGAGGTGGAAATATCCTTCAAAGAATCAACCAATCCACAAGCCCTTTAGACCCAATACCCCCCCTCCCCCTGAAACAGGATTTAGCACCATTCTTCTATAATCAATGCCATCTTATCTCAAGGTTTTTTACCAAGCTCACTTAAAAAGGCAATCATCAATCCTGTCCTGAAGAAACCAGACTTTGATCCAAAAATAATCTATCACTGCCGTCCAGTCTCCCCTTTCTATCAGTCTAGTAGAAAAAGTGGTCTACTTCCAACTCCTCAATTTTCTTGAAGAGAAAATATCCTACATCCTCACCAATCTGGCTCCAGGAAAGTTCATGGAACTGAATCAGTTCTCCTGGCCATCCCTAACAGAATTCATTTCAACGCAGACTAAGGGAGTGACCCTATCCTAATTCTATTAAATCTTTCCACTGCATTTGACACCATCAAGCACCAACTTCTGATTCAGTGCTTAGGAAACATTGGCAGTGCCATTAAATGGTTTGAATCTATTCTATCCAACTGAATACAAGCTGTCCTCATATTTACAGGATTGCAATCAGAGAGTGACCATAGGATCAATTAAATCACCCTCTCGAGGGCTACAATCTGAATTACCACAGAGTTTGGCACACTGCCATTTTTACAACATTTAAAGGACCCTTTAGACCAAGATAGGGGAAAAACACCTTGCCATGTCTCTTGTAAGGAAGGTGATATAGGTAGGGCTTCGGATTTGGAAAAATTTATCTTCAAGCCAGCAAATTGCCCAAATTGCTCAATAAGAGTCATTAGAGCTGGTAATGCAATATGGGGATTTCTTAAAAATAACAGCATGTCATCAGCGAATAGACAAATTTTATATTCTTTCGACCCCAGGCGAAAGCCATGAATATCCGGAGTAGTTTTTATTTTGGTAACCAACGGTTCCACTGTCAGGATGTACAACAATGGGGATAGTGGACAACCCTGTCTTGTGCCACTTTCAAGGGTAAAAGGTTCACAGATAGTTCTCCATTTATATTTATGCAGGCGGTTGGCATCGTGTACAAGAATTTAATCCATGCTATGAAGAGTTGCGGGAATCCACATTTGTTTAGTAGCCAAAACATATAGTCCCATTGAACATTGTCAAATGCTTTTTCAGGCACTAAACTAGCAATGAACCCATTAGGATTTTCTAAGTTTCCAGACCAGAGGGCTTCTATTGATTTGTGTATGTTAGCAACTCCGTTCCTATTCTTTACAAAGCCGGTCTGATCTGGAGCAGTGAGGTCAGGGATGATTCCCCTCAGTCTATTGGCTAATATTGAGGCTAGTATTTTAATATCTACATTGATTAACTAAATGGGCCTATACGAGCCCGCCTGTGTTAAGGCTTTACCTGGTTTAGGAAAAATGACTATTAGGGCTTTATTCATATCTGAAGACCAACTGCCTTTTTGAACACACGTCGGATATAAATTTTGCAGGAGGGTTACAACTTCTTCTTTTAACAGCTTATAAAATTCAGCTCCAAAGCCATCCAGCCCCGGTGCTTTTGCCAAAGTTAACTGACTAATTGCATATGATATTTCCGATGCAGAGATGGGATTAGATAAACTCTGGTGCCACATTTCTGGTATTTGAGGTAGCTGCAAGTTCTCAAAGAAATTTTTTTGGGCTTTTTCATCTTTTCCTTTTTTTTGAATATAATGTTTGATAGAACTTGAGCATTATTTCAGTGATTTTTGCTTGGGAAGCTTGAATGTTTCTGTTAGAGTCTATCATATTTGTAATGTAGTGCTTGGGTTTGATATTTTTAATTAATCTTGCTAGAAGTTTGCGGCTTTATTACCCTGTCTAAAAGATTGGGTTTTAAATTGGAGAATATGTTGCACTTTTCTTTAATATAGCAAGTGATTAAGGGTTTATGTAACCAAAGTTATTTCATCTTGTAATTTGTTGGCTAAGTTAGAAATATGTTTTGTTATTTTTTAAGGCTCTAAGTTGATTTTGTAACGAGAGTATCTCTTGATCTCTGAGCTTATTTTTATAAGCTACATACGCAATTATCTGTCCCCTTAATACAGCTTTAGCATTCCAATAGGTATTACTTGAAACATCTTCTACATGATTGAATTGAACATATTCCTCTCATTTATTTTTAAATATGTAGCAAACTCTGCATTGTGGTAAAGTGTAGGGGAAAGCCTCCATTGTTATGGAGTTTTTGGATGTGTATTTATGGCTAAATCTATAGTTATATGTGCATGATCTGAAACCGTAATAAGATCAATGCTAGCATCTCTAAGCTTTGGAAACATATCCGTGGAGATAAAAAAAAATCTATTCTTGAATAGGAGTTATGGACCTTTGAATAATATGTAAAGTCTAGCTCCGTAGGATGTAGTATTCGCCAAGCATCTATCAGTTGGGAGCTCTTTCATCAAAAAGTAGATCCCCTCTGTATCCCTATTAGGAATTCCGGTTCTGATTGGTTTAGTGTCTAATTTTGGATCAATGGGCAAACTGAAGTCCCCTCCTAACATTAATTTATGCTGAAGATGTTGTCCTAGCTCAGAGGTCAGACCCATAAAAAACTCATGGCTATAAATATTTGGGGCATAAACATTGCACAATAGGATTTTTTATATTCCAGTAGTGCCACATATGATGAGGAATCTGCCATCTTTATCTTTAATCTGCTTCTCCATAACAAAGAGGCAATCTTTGGGTATCAGGATGGCAACTCCCCTACTTTTTGTGGAATAAGATGTACAATAGCATTGGCCCACCCAATCTTATTTTAATTTTCTGTGTTCTTTGTCAGATAAATGGGTCTCTTGTAAGAATACTATTCGCGCTCTTGCCCTCTTTAGATGGTTCAAAATCTTTTTACATTTAATAGGTGAATGTAATCCCCATACATTTAAGGATACTAATTTTAGGTCAGCCATAATCGATAGTGTGAACAGGGTTAACTCGCCAGTTTAATAAATGGTAATAAGATCTCCTAAACCCCGCCCAGCCTCGGGGTCCAAGTCCCATGTACTTCATTAGTTGTATTTAAGCTATTTTTTCTAGAGTAAGACATCACAGCCAACTAAACACCACACTTACCCCTGCGGGTACTTTTTATTCTTTGTTTCAGATCATTCATTCCTTCAGACATCCTCACAACACTAACCAGGCATATAATTATCACACAACACATCCACATCTTCCCCAATTTGCTTCTGCTCTTCCTTCTTCTGGGTGAAGACATGTCCTTCAGCCTTGCCCATCGTAGTACGATTTGAAGCAGACGAGTAGACCATAATCAGGCAAAGGCAAAGGAAGCTCGCCATCTTGATCAGAGATAACAGCATTCCATGGTGTAGGAAAGATAACCTTCCGGCTTCAAGTTGTTTCGCAAAGGTCACAACCTAAGAAAGCACTCCCTAAGATAACAGCTGGCCTTCTTGACAATGTTAGCATTCAAAAGCCAAAGGAAACAGTAGGAAGATCTGATGCTGTTTAATAGGGAGACCTATGTGACTTGATCAACAGATTGAGCAGAATGCTATAGCTTGCCAATTTAATCAGTCTTTAATTTTCTTGATCAATATTATCTTCTAGAGATGTGAATCGTTTTCCATATCGTCTTAACGATAGAAATCGTGTGGCAGGGCAAGAAAATCGTGTTAGTTAAAAATCGTGTTAGTTAAAAAATCCCGGTATCAGGGATAGGGCACTGCATGCAGGAAGATCACAACACTCCTGGTATCAGGAATAGGGCACTGTGTGCAGGAAGATCACAACACCCCTGGTATTAGGGATAGGGCACTGCGTGCAGGAAGATCACAACACTCCTGGTATTAATAGGGATAGGGCACTGCATGCAGGAAGATCACAACACCCCTGGTATCAGGGATAGGGCACTGTGTGCAGGAAGATCACAATACCCCGGAGGAGTGAGGGTCAGGCAGCTCCCCCCTGTCTGTGAAGCCAGCCTCTCACTAGTAATGCAGGGAGGGAGCTGTCTCAGACTTCACCATCCTCCTCCCCCCCCCCCCTCACCCACATACCATTCACTAGCTGGGACATGGGGGAAGTCAGGAGTGAGGGTCAGGCAGCTCCCCCCTGTCTGTGAAGCCAGCCTCTCACTAGTAATGCAGGGAGGGAGCTGTCTCAGACTTCACCATGCTCCCCCCCCCCTCACCCACACACCATTCACTAGCTGGGACATGGGGGAAGTCAGGAGTGAGGGTCAGGCAGCTCCCCCCTGTCTGTGAAGCCAGCCTCTCACTAGTAATGCAGGGAGGGAGCTGTCTCAGACTTCACCATCCTCCCCCCCCCCCCTCACCCACACACCATTCACTAGCTGGGACATGGGGGAAGTCAGGAGTGAGGGTCAGGCAGCTCCCCCCTGTCTGTGAAGCCAGCCTCTCACTAGTAATGCAGGGAGGGAGCTGTCTCAGACTTCACCATCCTCCCCCCCCCCCTCACCCACACACCATTCACTAGCTGGGACATGGGGGAAGTCAGGAGTGAGGGTCAGGCAGCTCCCCCTGTCTGTGAAGCCAGCCTCTCACTAGTAATGCAGGGAGGGAGCTGTCTCAGACTTCACCATCCTCCCCTCCCCCTCACCCACACACCATTCACTAGCTGGGACATGGGGGAAGTCAGGAGTGAGGGTCAGGCAGCTCCCCCCTGTCTGTGAAGCCAGCCTCTCACTAGTAATGCAGGGAGGGAGCTGTCTCAGACTTCACCATCCTCCCCCCCCCCTCACCCACACACCATTCACTAGCTGGGACATGGGGGAAGTCAGGAGTGAGGGTCAGGCAGCTCCCCCCTGTCTGTGAAGCCAGCCTCTCACTAGTAATGCAGGGAGGGAGCTGTCTCAGACTTCACCATCCTCCCCTCCCCCTCCCCCTCACCCACACACCATTCACTAGCTGGGACATGGGGGAAGTCAGGAGTGAGGGTCAGGCAGCTCCCCCCTGTCTGTGAAGCCAGCCTCTCACTAGTAATGCAGGGAGGGAGCTGTCTCAGACTTCACCATCCTCCCCCCCCCCCTCACCCACACACCATTCGCTAGCTGGGACATGGGGGAAGTCAGGAGTGAGGGTCAGGCAGCTCCCCCCTGTCTGTGAAGCCAGCCTCTCACTAGTAATGCAGGGAGGGAGCTGTCTCAGACTTCATCATCCTCCCCCCCCCCCCTCACCCACACACCATTCACTAGCTGGGACATGGGGGAAGTCAGGAGTGAGGGTCAGGCAGCTCCCCCCTGTCTGTGAAGCCAGCCTCTCACTAGTAATGCAGGGAGGGAGCTGTCTCAGACTTCACCATCCCCCCCCCCTCACCCACACACCATTCACTAGCTGGGACATGGGGGAAGTCAGGAGTGAGGGTCAGGCAGCTCCCCCCTGTCTGTGAAGCCAGCCTCTCACTAGTAATGCAGGGAGGGAGCTGTCTCAGACTTCACCATCCTCCCCCCCCTCACCCACACACCATTCACTAGCTGGGACATGGGGGAAGTCAGGAGTGAGGGTCAGGCAGCTCCCCCCTGTCTGTGAAGCCAGCCTCTCACTAGTAATGCAGGGAGGGAGCTGTCTCAGACTTCACCATCCTCCCCCCCCCCCCTCACCCACACACCATTCACTAGCTGGGACATGGGGGAAGTCAGGAGTGAGGGTCAGGCAGCTCCCCCCTGTCTGTGAAGCCAGCCTCTCACTAGTAATGCAGGGAGGGAGCCGTCTCAGACTTCACCATCCTCCCCCCCCCCCCCCTCACCCACACACCATTCACTAGCTGGGATATGGGGGAAGTCAGGAGTGAGGGTCAGGCAGCTCCCCCCTGTCTGTGAAGCCAGCCTCTCACTAGTAATGCAGGGAGGGAGCTGTCTCAGACTTCACCATCCTCCCCCCCCCCCTCACCCACACACCATTCACTAGCTGGGACATGGGGGAAGTCAGGAGTGAGGGTCAGGCAGCTCCCCCCTGTCTGTGAAGCCAGCCTCTCACTAGTAATGCAGGGAGGGAGCTGTCTCAGACTTCACCATCCTCCCCCCCTCACCCACACACCATTCACTAGCTGGGACATGGGGGAAGTCAGGAGTGAGGGTCAGGCAGCTCCCCCCTGTCTGTGAAGCCAGCCTCTCACTAGTAATGCAGGGAGGGAGCTGTCTCAGACTGGTATCAGGGATAGGGCACTGAGTGCAGGAAGATCACAACACCCCTGGTATCAGGAATAGGGCACAGGTTCTAGTCATATTGACTGATCACATTACTTTTTTTGTCAACTACCAACAGTTTTCATTTCCCATCCCCCCAACCATCACCTCAGTTGGAACCTTGGTAACATCAATAGATAAGAGGGCAGCCAGCCAATAGGAATACATATTCATTCCTAACTGACCTTTACTGACCTGGATAGTGTCCATAATTTGTATCATTTTCTGTTAGTGTTCCTGAGTTTCCATTTCCATTTCCCATCCCCCCAACCATCACCTCAGTGGGAACCTGGTTAACATCAATAGATAAGAGGGCAGCCAGCCAATAGGAACACATATTCATTCCTAACTGACCTTTACTGACCTGGAAAGTGTCAATTTGTATCATTTTCAGTTAGTGCGCACTAACTCGGAGTTAGTGCGCACTAACACGATTTAACGATTTTTAACGATAAATCGTTAGAATTTCTATTGTATCGTGTTCTATAACGATTTAAGACGATATTAAAATTATCGGACGATAATTTTAATCGTTAAAAAACGATTCACATCCCTATTATCTTCCTTCTTTCCACTAGGACACTTCTCTAATGCATGCACTGAATATCAAGAAGGGAAGTCTCTGATGCGATGCGCAGGTCTCATTTCGCAACATTCCAGTTTCTCAGTTCTTAATGGCGTAATAGGTTTAAGAGTCCTGCTGGTTGTTGTTCTCTAAATGAAGCGCTGCAATGAATTTTTGTGCTGAATCCTTAGATGAACACGTGGTCATTTTCCCAGCATGTGTGATTTTTAGTTTGCCTGGATATTGAAGAGTGAATCTGATTCCTTTTTTTGTATAGTTTGGCGATTATTCCTGAGAATGCACGACTGTCCTCTGAAACCTTTGCTGAGTAAACATAGAACAGGAGGATTTGGGAATCTTCATATTTTAACGGTTGTGCTGCTCCTCTTTTTTCTATTTTTTTATAAGCCATGAGAAGTTTTTATTTGTCGGCATAATTCAATATCCTAGCTATCACCGGTCTCGGTTTAGCAGCATTTTGGTTAGTTGCACCCAACCGATGAGCTCTTTCCACTACCACTGGCTCCGACATCAGAGATAGGCCCAAGGTTTCTGGTAACCACACCTGTACTAGCAGCAGTAAATCAGGATCTCTCACTCACTACGGGACGCCGATAACGAATAGTTTATTTCGCCACCCTCTGTTCTCTTGATCTTCAAGCCGATCTTTCAGAACAGCATTTTCTTTTTTTAGGGCCTGTAATTCTATCTCCACGCGGTCCGTATTTGATTCCTGCTTCACCATATGGGACTCAAGTTCCTCGATCCTACGGTTCTGTGATTCAAATGATTCTTTTATTTCATCTATTGATTGTAATTTGATTAATTTGTCTTCCAAGAGTGCCAACCCATTTTTTGAGATTTCTTTAATTAAATCAGCTTTAAGTTCTTGCAGCGACTTTTCAAACTCCGTTGCCATTTGCAAATCTCCAGCCTTTACCTTATCCTGCGTTTGTCATTGTGGTCTAGCCGTCATTCCTTCCCATACCTCTCATTAGTCGCTCCACTTGTTGTCACTTCTCACTTATACTCGGTAATAGGAGCTTTTTTTTTCCCATAAAATGACAAATTTGAGGAGTATAAGGGGTAGCCCGAATGGAGCTCTTCGGACACCCGACTTCACAGCTGCATGACATCACCGGAAGTCTTCGTGTTTGCTGGTCTTGACATAGATTACAGAATCTTTGCTGATGATATTCAATTTTATTTTCTGATTACTCCCACCTTTCAGGATGCCTTATTATGGATCTTCTCCTATATCTCCACTATTCCACTGGTTAACTGTAAACAAACTCGCATAAACTCCCCCAGACTGGTCTCCCAGTTGTTCACTGTTCTTCACATCCAACCCTAATGCCTGCCCCCTGCTATATTTCCACTCACTCGAGATATTAACTGTGCCAGTTCTAATATTTTCTCCCAAGCAGTTGCACCAATTGTACCCGTTGTACCAGTTTGTACCCGTTGCACCAGCTCTTGTTTTTCCTCTGTTATTTATACGGCCTGCGAGCTAAGTTTCCTACTGTTCTTGTTTTCTTTTGCTCTATGTATGGCCTACGAGCGAAGTTAATGTTTACTGTAAATCGAGGTGATCTGTATCTCATACAGGAACCGCGGTATATAAAATCTAATAAATAAATAAATAAATACATTTAAAGAAGACTGAAATTTTGTTTTTGGCTCATCGTTCCCCAACTAAGATTCCCACACATTTGCCTTTTAACCCCTTTCCGGTCCACCCCGAATATATTCGTCACTGAGCCTATTGTATTGTGTTTTCTTGTCCTGAAAGGAGTTAATGGGGTTCATATCCCCATATTACGTCAGTGTCAAAATTTAGGCATGACTCTAGATTCACCTTTATTGCTGCATCCACATGTAAAGAATGTGGTAAAGGAAATTATGCTTGTTGCAGAATCTTAAACCCTTCCTAGAGAGTACAGACCTTAGAACATTTGTTCAGGCCTTAATAAATTGGTCTGCTTGATTGCTGTAATGCTTTACTGTGTGGATTACTTCAATTGACTCAGTCCTAATAACTGGAACTCTGGTTTTAGCTAGCTTACACTGCTTCCAGATGAGTCGAGGATCAATTTTAAGGTTTTTTACAAAGATCTATAAAGCTCTCAATGGATTAGTACCATGATGCTTTCATGAAGTGTTTTTGTGAAATTTTAATAAAAAGTTTGAAACATAAAATATATCGCCCCGATAGAGTGTTATGCTCCTTCTTTCTGAACTTATTAGATGTTCCGTCAATCAAGTTAGTATGTTTAGCGGAATCCTCGGCGTGTACGTTTGGAGCGGCTGGGTTGTTATCTTGGAATGCTTTACTAGAGGAAATTAAAAGTGAACCATCACTGATGAGTTTTAGGGAAAGAATTTGAAGGTCTTTTTAATTCACATGAGCCTATAGTAAATAATAACTGCAACAGGAAAGTTGGAAACCCATTTAGGACCAGAGATGAAACTAGATTGAGCATGAAACTGATACATGACTGGGAGAGTACTCGAAGATCATTATATATGATAAAAAGGTGGGTGATGATCTAATCTTTGTGCTTGTCTTACATGGTTGTACAGTGATATTTAGGTTGCATAAAGTAAGATGGTTTTTTTATGGTTTTAGTTTGGCTTTTTTAATAGCATTTGGATGTATTTTATGAATATTTATATCCTTTATAAAAATATGTATGTTTATTGTAAACCACTTAGAATTGTTGATTGAGCGGGTATACATTTTTTAAAATAAACCTGCTTTGAAGCCATTTAGAAAAAGGCAGAATATCAAATGTTTGGAAATAAACAACATACAACCTCATTCACACACAGAGGCAAAGACACACACATCCACACACACACATAAACCACATTCACATACAATTAAGTGTGGGAGGAGACCCAAGTTGCTTCCCCGACTATTAGTTGTTGTACAAGGAGCTTTGCATGGAGAAGATGCTAGGTTGTGTCTGTTTGGAAGTGTGTTGGAAAAATGTATATTCGGTTTGCAATATTACTGGGGACCACTAGATGGCATCTAGCATAATGTGTTCTATAGGGATGTGTTCTATAGGGATGTTTTAAGTTGAGTGCTATTAGGGGGTTTGTTGTGATTTCTCCGTAAAGAGTTTTAAGGGAGATTATTGGTGGAGGAGTGGCCTAACAGGGTAAAAACCCTGGGTCAATCTGGCCGGAAGGCCCTCTCAGTTGGGGTTTGAGACCTCCAGGATGTAGGGAGCCTGGTGTGGCCAGCGCCACTCCTCCAGTATAGAATGGGCCATGAAGGGGCTCTTCCCCTTAAGGGGAAAGGCCAGAGGTCAAGAGCTATGGAGTGGAAGAGGTGATTCCTTGCCTGAAAATATAGCCAGGAGTAGGAGGGAAAAGTGTTCCAACATGAGGATTGCCCCATGAGGATTTCAAAGCGTGAAGGAGATTAGGGAGACCTGCACACTGCTAGAAGGGTAGTGTCAGGAGAGGTGCCTGATATCCAGGGAGTCGTGAGCAGATGGGGCAAGGAGTTGGAGATAGAATTATGTAGCCTCCAGGATGTTTAGAGAAGTGAGCCCATGTTCCATATAGACTTTAGTGTGCAGGAGGAAGAGAAATTTGAGAGGTGTGATTCACATGTCCCCCAGGAAAGGTATATAGAAATGGTTTACTTGGGTGGTGAACGATATCTTGGGGGGTGGGGGGTGTTTGAGGAGGTATGCTCTACTTTTGGATTGAGTATAATATGGAGGGAAGAGGAGGTTAAAGAGGAAGAAAGTATCCCAGATTTTAGGATGCAGATTATTACCCTTGCTACAGAATTCATGAGGAGCTTGGTCAAGTTTCCCATGAATTCTGAAGAATTCAATATGCTCTGCAGAGCCTCCCCTCTATATATTCTGTACATACGGTAGTTGCTGACTGGACATCTCAGAAAATAAAAGTTGAGTGTTTGGTTGGACCTGGAGTGGAGTGATTTTTGTGGGACCTCAAGGAGGCCAGTACCGAATGTGCTAAAGAGGGACAGGATTCATGGAGAAGAGGGTGATGGACATAGCTCCATCTTCAGACAAGAGTAGCAGCCTATCCTGCTGCCTCTAGCTGGGTCTACTTCACCATTTGTATGTCACCATTGTCTGAATCCACCAAATAAATTAGAAAGCCTGACTCTCTGTCCAAATGCATCTGATCCTCTGGTTATTTTGTATGCCTGAGCTAGGGCTGCAAAAGGACACACCCATCCACACAAGCATGCGAAACCACATTTACACACAACTAAGGACACATCTACCCACATAACACATCATTCACACACAACCACTCATGAACAATCACTTTTACTTATACACACACAGTGCCAAGGACACATCCACTCACATGCCAACTCATTCATACACACAACCAAGGACACACCTACTCATGTACATAAGTGCATAAGAAGTGCCATGGCCCATCAAGCCCATCATCCTGCCTTGAACAGAGGCCAGTCTGGATCACTTGGAAGAACCCAGTTCATTGACAAAATCGCATTCACACACAGCTAAGGATACACCCATAAATGTACAACTGCATTCACTTACACTGCAGCCAGGACACACCCACTTACCGACACATGCACAGTCACACAGCCATTCTCTCTCTGACACTGACACACACATACACACACACAATCAATCTGTCATATTCCTATAGTACCACCCTCTCTTTCGCACAAAGTCACACCCACACAGGCTGTATCACGCCACATCTGTAGTGAGAGTCTGACAGCATCACTAACATTATATTCCAAGTTACTACCAGGCTGAGGTGTTAGAGTCCAGGCTTAGCTTAGAACCCAGGTCTCCCACATAGCAGCACAAGGTTCTTACACAAGCTACAGAGAGGCGTAAGTTACACTGTGCCCTGTCAGTTAATAGCCCAATAACACACAGAGGGCTGTAAAGCTGAGGGGAGCCAGTGCTCTGGGCACTGAGGGAAGGTGGGAGGGAGTAGCATGGCCACCGGGAGCAGGCCCCATGCTCTACACAGCAAGAGAAGATGAAAACCATCTCTGGACCGGGTACCTTTCTTCAGCTCATCCACCTTCTGGATTTTGAAGAGACACTCCTTGCAATTCTTCCCTTTCTTCTCTCCGGTGTCCCAGGCCTGGCACTGAACACATGTGCGAATGTCCTCACATACACCCAATAAGCCCTGTGTACCAGAGAGAGGAGCAGAAGTCATCAGAACAGGGGGCTCCTAGCACAGGCAGGGCAGGTGTACAGAGTGGTGGGGAGAGACAGCAAGAATGAGAGTTAGAGAACAGGAGCACCTAGCAGCACAGGCAGGAGGGTGGAAAGGAAAGAGAAAGCAAACAGGTTAACACCTGTGAGAAAAAGAGAATGAGATGAAAGCAGAGCAGGGCACTGAGGTACAAAAGAAGAGAGAAAGAAAACTAAGAAGACTGCACTGATGGTGCAGTGCTGCTGGAAGCAATAGTGCTGGCCGGCTGCACATCACACAGAGAGGAATTAGAACACAGAGCTTCAAGTCTGGGTGTCTCTGCTTTGGTCATATCCCTTCAGCAAGTCATTTCACTTTCCTGTGCTCCAGTTTAGATAGTAAAGTTCTCTGGGCAGAGAGCCTAGAAGCCTCCTGTTCATTTTGTACAGTGCTGTACACATTGCTGGCACCATAAATTAGTACATATTAAACTGTATTCACAATCTGTGTGTATCTGGAGGCCATCCTACATATACCCACACCATGTATTTCAATCCAAAAGTCTCAGAGCCATGGAAACAAGGGAGAGAAAGAAATATCCCACCTGAGGAAGGGGAATAATAGCATACTGTATATGCAGGAGGGGGTGATATGACACCATTACACCAGTGGCAGTGCGATTATATAACAGTGTATGTGCATGAGAGGGGTAATATAACATCATGATATCTGTAGCAGAGGAATTATATATTATAATTGCAGTAGAATGAGTAATAAAGGTCTATTACATTTGCTGAAGGGATATGACGTACATTTATCTCACACTCAAAAGAGTTTAAAATGCCTTAGCGACAATAGATCTGGATCTGAAATGGAGAGGGGCAGGAGGATAAGGTTTATAAGCAATATTACACCTGCTGTAAAGAGATGATATTATATTATCTCTCTTTCCTACTGTGGTAGTGATAACAGATGATTAAAGCAGTGTGTGGTGGTGGGGAAGGTGGGGTGGGGGTGGCAGGGAGAGAGTGCATTCTTCCTGTTTGGTAAAAGCTCTGGCCCAACTCAAGGGGAAAGAAAGAGAGAAGCCATCAGTCAGACCTGCCACAAGAACTGGAAAATGGCCCCCACGAAACCCCAATAATACCGTACCAGAGAGGAGCTCAGCTCACAAGTGGCATCAGTGTACCGAGACTTTTCATGACACTGACATCTTCCACAGACACATTTGCCGCGACCGTTACAGAGGCCCTGTAGGAGAAAGAAGGCAAAGGGGTAGAGTAATCCTCCAAGTCAGCACGTATCCAGCTGTAAAGCCTAATTCCCTAGGTCCAATGGCAAACAGCCACCACTCTGGTCCCTTAGGCCATGGACCTTTGCTTCAGTCTTCTGTTTTATAGACATTGTCTGCAGTCCCTTAGGCTATGAACAAATAATAGGCAGGGCCCCTTGGTTTTCTGCACATGCAGATTCTGCAGCAGACAGAATCTCTTCTTGTTAACATTTTCATGTAAACCCTTTTTGAATCTCCATTAAATAATCAAGAATAAAGAAAGAAAGAGTTCAAATGTTTCAAAACTCCAAAAGGGTTTCTTCTGCAAAATCAAAACTCAACAATTTTATAAGCTGCCTCGGGCGGGTTTTGAATCGACAGAAAAATATTTGGGTCAGGCAGACCAACCATTGTGTCTTCTATAAAACAGCTAGAGGTGGGCAATGTTAGGGCACATAAATTCCTGAAGGGAAGATGATAAAGGGAAGACAGGATTTAAAACGAAGCGCTGTTCAAGATGTGTATTCCCCAAGCGTATTGCACCTTTAACACTTTATATGGATGTGGACTGGGCACCACAGCGTGCTCTCTTTTGCTGATTGGCTAGTTAATGCTGAGCATTGCAATAGGGTGAGCAGGTAAGCAGCACGTCCAAAGGGGATGGGTCCGAGTCAATCCTAGCCTATCACGAGCACGGGGATGCAGTCCTGTTCTTCTTACGGATTTCAGAACTACATCTTCATGAGATCAGTGGGGCAAAGCATCAGCACCGACTCAGTCTGTCCCTCTTGACAAGAAGCTACACAATCACCCTAATTTATCACCCTGCACCCACCAGCACCAAAAGACGGACATAGCAGTGAAAGGAGGATCTCATGAGGTTTGATTAAGTAATTAGGACCCTGTAATAACATGCCCTTCAATTGCTAATTAGTAGAAGGCTAATTTTGTATCCATGACACTAGTTTGCTATACAATTTTGGTGGTAAAATTTCATACATAATTGCTGCAGAATCTGTCCTCGCTCTGCTACAGAGAACTAGAGCCATTAGGAACCATCTGGGCCTGGTATTCTCTTATCTCTCTTCCCACAGGAATGTTATGCATTAACTTTTTTTCTCTGATAGCGCTAAGACCACCCCCACTCCTCCTCCAGGGACCACAACTCTTCCAGCGCCCCTGTTCTTTCACCCGGCACTTGCCAAATTCGGGAACAGGAGGAGACTAAAGCAACCTTCAACTGGTTTTCGCTTCCCTGCTCTATGTTAGCCCGACCAAACCAAGTTCAGTGGCCAGCACTGAGATTCCTTACTTACCCCATTGCTGTCAATACAGGTGGCATTACTGGTCGGACACTCGCAGCCAGATCCCTGCCAGCCCGATTCGCACACGCATTGTCCCAGGTAACAACGACCTCGGTCTGTGACGAGAGAAGAGAAAGCAGACTTCAGAGAAACAAAGAGGTCAATATTCAAAGCCATTTAGCCAAATAACTCAAAAGGTTATCCAGCTAAATAGCCACTTTTATAATACTGGAAACACTTATTTAGACATTAAAAAAAAAAAAAAAAAAAGAGGCATTGCAGGATGGAACTAAGTTATCCAGCTGCTTTGGAGCAGGTCTAAAGTTAAAATCAGGCTACTACCGCTCCCCCCCCCCCCTTCACCCACCTGTTATCCCTATGTTCCAGGTCAAACCCCCCCCCCCCCCCACTAAAAACTCCAGAAGGGGCAAGCTATGCCCTCATCCACTCCCTACCCACCCGCAGTTTACACTTGCAGCCCTGAGCAGTGGGTGGGGAAGGCCTGATCTGTCGATTCCACAACAGTTTTTTCAGATTTAGGAAGGTTTTGAGGCCTGGCAGGGCCTTTTATGAAATTTGTGTTTGGGGGGGGGGGGGGGGGAGGGAGGGAATCAGACCACAGGCCCCCTTGTCCTTTTTTTTTTTTTTTTTTTAACCATAATGCATCTTAACCACATATTTATTTAAAGTTTTTTTTATACTGACATTCATTTGCACATCACATCGGTTTACATGGAACAGGTAATCTTTGAAGATATCCAGTTAAGTAGCAAGTTATCTGGCCCCACAAGACCGGATAACTTAAAAACCTAAGCAATTACATTCATAGCCGGATAAGTTTTGTTTTAATTTATCTGGCTACATGTAGCCAGATAAATTAGGAAAATATTTTCAACGGGACGTTTATGCTGCGGAATATCCAAGACAAGTTGTGTGGCTAACTTTAGCTAACTTGTCTGCTCACCAGCTTACTAAACATGGACCTCAAAACGTGCTGACAACTCTGCAGCTGCCAGACTGACATGGCATCGAGAGCAATGTTAGCCCTCGTTCCAGTTCTCCAGTGGAGGTCCATTTTGAAGTTGCTTATGTTTATTTGGTGTTTGTGCTCCACGTTAAATTCAGATTATTGGCATACTGTCATTAACTTTACCCTCCTAGGCAAATTTCACTAGTGGTTCCCAAATTTCTGCTGGTGCTGCCCCCACCCCCAGTCAATCGGGTTTTCAGGATATGCACAGTAAATATGCATGATAGAACTCTGTATATGCTGGGCCTCCAAAATGTGCAAATTTTTCTCAGGCATATTCATTTGGGGGTTTCCGAGAACCCAACTAAATGCAGGGTCACTAGAATAGGTTTAAGAACCCCTGGCACTGGAGAAATAATTTATTTAGCCATTTAATATACCGTCGTTCCAAATAAAGATCACAACAGTTTACAACATGAAGTACACATTATACATCGACAAGTACGTTGACTTAATGAGGTCAAACAACATACGATTTACAAATTGACACATACTTTGGATAAGGTATTTAGTTCAGGAGATAGGATCTTAATGACTTTGTCCTGGAAGGTGCATGCTCTGTGTTCAGGTTATTTTAAGTTAGATTATAGTCATTTTGAAATAGCCAAGTTTTTAGGTCACGTTTGAAATTCTTTGTTTCTGGAGTCAGTCTTAGATACTCGGTTAGAATTCCATAGCATTGGGCCAGGTATTGAGAGCATGCGGTTTCTTGTTTTTGTTAGGTGAGTATTCTGTAATGTTGGCACAGCTAGTAGTCCTTTGTTTTGAGATCTTAAAGATCTCTGTGGCTTGTATGATTGTAGAACTACAGCTACCAAACCAGAATTATCAGAATGGATGGTAGGGTGTATTAATGTTAGGACTTTGTAGTTGATGCAGGATTGTACAGGTAGCCAATGAAGAGCTATCAGTGAGTGTGATATGTGATCAAATTTCCTTGAACTTGTTAAGAGTCTAGCTGCAGCATTTTGTAATAGTTGAAGTTTTTTAGAAGACAGTTGGGACCTCCGAGTAGAAGTGAATTACAGTAGTCTAAGTTTGACAAGATGAGGGTCTGCAAGACCGTGCAGAAGTCTGAGTGAGTCAGCAATGGTTTCAGTCTATGTAGTAAGCACAGTTTGGCATATCCTGATTTGATTAATTTATGTGCATTACCATTGATAGGTTCTCGTCAATCTGTATACCTAAGTCCTGTACTTGGTCTGAGGGTGTAATGCTGAAGTTGCCCATGTCAAGTGTTTAAAGAGTCGCTATAGGTAGATTTCTTCCTAGTAGAATGATTTCAGTTTTATTAGTGTTTAGAGATAGTTTAAGTTTGGATAGTTTATGTTGTATAGCCTTCATGTGTGTCATTGGATTATATTATATACCTTCAATATTTTAATATTAATCTATATCATTTATTCACTCAATGTTCCTTAGGCATTAAATTGTTACTTTTATGCATTCCATGTAAAGGTTGTGCCTATTTCCTGTGGCCTTCCTCCTGTTCTTTGTAAACCGGTACGATGTGCAAAGGCTATCGGTATATAAAAATGTTTAAATAAATAAATAAGTAGTCTTGCATTTTCAATAGATTTGGTGCATGGTATACAGAACTGAATGTCATCAGCATATAGGAAGAAGGTGATTCCTAGATCAGATAGAAGTCAACACAGAGGAAGCATATAGATGTTGAATAAAGTTGCCGAGAGAGCTGAACCCTGGGGGACACCTTCATCAATCGGGAATGTGTTGGAAATGTGGTTGCCCAGTTTGACTTGGAATGATCTTTTTGCTAGGAATGAGGATAACCACTTCATTACATTGCTGTTGATTCTGATTTTTCTCAACTGCTGGCATAGTAGGGTTTGGTCAACAGTGTCAAAAGCTGCCAATAGGTCAAGCAGTACCAGGAAATAGGATTCATCATTGTTAAATCCTCGTAATATGGGATCCATTAAGGATACAAGTAAAGTCTAGGTTGAACGATTTTTCCTGAACCCGAATTAGTTTGGATGTACAATGTGCTGGTCATCTAGATAGTCTTCTAATTGTGAAAGTACTGTTTTTTCAAGAATTTTTGAAAGAAAGGGCAGGTTGGATATTGGTCTATAATTTTCCCAACTGTCAAAACAGCTGGTATTATTTTTTAGTATAGGTTTTATCACTGCTTGTTTCACCATATCAGGGACAAAACCTGAGAGTGATTGATTGATTAAGGAGGTGATTGCTGGGGTGAGAGTGCTATTACTTAGTTTTAGGGAGCTAGCTAGAATGGGGTCATGTGGGTGATTTGCAGGTTTGATTTTAGTAATGAGTTGAGTGATTTGTAGTTTAGATACTCTGTCGAAAGCGGTCCATTTGGCTTGTTCATATTTTTCTTCATGTTCTATAGTTGGTGAGCAGGTAGAGAACTGAGTTTTTAGTCTAGTTATTTTTTCCATCAAATAAGTGGCGTATTCGTTGCAGGCATTCTTTGATGAGTGGTTGTTGCTCAAGATAGAGGAAGATGGGTCCTTGATTAGGGGCTGGATTTTAAAAGCCCTGCGGATGCAAATCCGGCCGGATTTACGCTCGCAGGGCACTCGCGCGCCGGCGCACCTATTTTGCATAGGCCGCCGGCGTGCGCACAGCCCCGGGACACGCGTAAGTCCTGGGGCTTCGTAAAAGGTGCGGGGCGTGTCCGGGGGTGTGTCCGGGGTCAGGGGGCAGTTCGGGGCGGGACCGGGGGCGTGGTCGAGGCCTCCGGACCAGCCCCTGGGTCGGGTGATGGCGCGCCAGCAGCCTGCTGGCGTGCGCAGATTTACGCCTGCTGAAAGCAGACGTAAATCTGCCAACAAAGGTAGGGGGGGTTTAGATAGGGCCGGGGGGTGGGTTAGGTAGGGGAAGGTACGGGGGAGTGGAAAGAAAATTCCCTCCGAGGCCGCTTCGATTTCGGAGCGGCCTCAGAGGGAACAGGCAGCGCGCACCGGGCTCAGCGCGCGCAAGTTGCACAAATGTGCACCCCCTTGCACGCGCCGACTCCGGATTTTATAAGATACGCGCGTATCTTATAAAATCCAGTGTACTTTTGCTCGCGCCTGGTGCGCGAACAAAAGTACGCGCTCGCGCAAATTTATAAAATCTACCCCTAGGTGTTTAATGACATCGAAGAGTAATTTAGAGTTAAAAATTACTCTGTTGATTAGCAACCAGTATTGAGAGAGTACATAAGAACATAAGTGATCTGTATTTTCCAAGTGATTCTGAAGTCAGGCTTTTCTACCAAAGTTTCCCAGATTTTCTCAAAGATTGTTTAGAGCAGGGGTCGGGAACCCATGGCTCGCGAGCCAGATATGGCTCTTTTGAGGGCTGCATCTGGCTCGCAGACAGTCGCCACACTTTCCCGCTGACCCAGCTGCTCCCCGGTCCTCCTCCGCCCGGGCTTAAAATGCTGTCAGCCCGGGCGGAACGCGGCAGGACAGCTGGAGTCAGCGGCACCGGCGTGCTCTCTTCGCCCCCCCCCTCGCGGCCCGGAAGAGGAAGTGAAGAGTATCGGGTGCCTGCGCAGCAAGAAGAGGCCACGCTAGTGCGCTCGGCATCGGCCCGAAGAAAAGAAGACTGCAGCGTGGCTCGGAGGAAAATGAAGAGGTTCAACCGCGGCCGATGGGACTCCGCCTCCGCGAGGGCTGAAAATGAAGAGGTAGCGTTGGGAGGAGGCTGCTGCTGCCGCGAGTTCCCGGGGTGGGGGTGAGAGAGAGAGTGAATGTCTCTCCCCCACCCCGGGAACTCGCGGCAGCAGCAGCAGCAGCCGCCTCCTCCCAACGCTACCTCTTCATTTTCAGCCCTCGCGGAGGCGGAGTCCCATCGGCCGCGGTTGAACCTCTTCATTTTCCTCCGAGCCGCGCTGCAGTCTTCTTTTCTTCGGGCCGATGCTGAGCGCACTAGCGTGGCCTCTTCTTGCCGCGCAGGCACCCGATACTCTTCACTTCCTCTTCCGGGCCGAGGGGGGGGGGGGGGACCTGTGTGTGTGTGCGTGTGTGTGTGTGTGTGAGAGTGAGAGATTGCATGTTTGTGAATGATTGAGAGCCTGTACATGTGAAAGAGAATATGTCTGTGATTGAGAGCCTGCCTGTGAGAGAGAGAGCATGAATGTAAGTTTACCATTGGGAACCTGTATGTGTAAGTTTGTGATTGAAAACCTGTTTGTGTGAAAGAGTATGTGTGTATGATTGAGATCCTTTGTGTGTGAGAGAAATCATGTGTATGTATGATTAAGAGCCTGTGTGTATAAGTAAGAGAGAGATCATGTGTGTCTGTGTGTGATTGAGAGCTGGTTTAGGTGAGGGAGCTTGTGAGTATGTGATTGAGAGCCTGTGTTTAAATGAGAGAGAGAGACCATGTGTGTCTGTGTGTGATTGAGAGCTGATTTAGGTGAGGGAGCATGTGAGTATGTGATTGAGAGCCTGTGTGTAAATGAGAGAAAGAGAGGACATGTTTGTAAGCATGTGAATGAGAGTCTGTGTGTGAGAGAAAAAGACAGCATGTATTTATGTGATTGAAAGCCTGTGTGTGTGTGTAAGCGTGAAAAGATAGACAGCATGTGTGTAAATGTGTAATTAAGAGCCTATATAAGTGAGAGAGAAAAAACATGTGTATATGTGAGTACTGAGAGCATGTGTGTATAGGTGTGTCATTGAGAGCCAGTGTGAGAGAGAGCGCTGGTATGTGACTGAGAGAGGAGAAAGTTTCAAGCAAACCACCCCACCTCCTGCTAATTCAGAACAATCTCAGGACACCTGGATATCAAACATTCCCAGGTATGCAGAGCAAAAAAATTTTTGTATCCTTATTATTTTTCATTACTAGGTCTTTGTGTCTGCTATTTTGCAATATTTTGTTGGTATCTGGAAATGTTTTATATGTGTTTTTAATTATTGGATATTCCACTCATTAGCTGTTTCGAAATATGTTCTTTTTGTTAGTACAGTTTTACTGCTGATGATTTTATATTTCTTGATTTGTTTTATAAGGATGGGTGATGTTTCTTTTTTCCTTTGTTACACTGCATACAGAGACTCTGGCTTGTTGTGGTTTCCAGTTCAGTTTTTGTCTGCATGCTTCTTGTTATGTGTTTTGGTCTCTTTATTCTATGTTAGGTGAGGGACAGCACGTGATTCAGGTGAGGTTTTCTGCTGGTGTGTAGTTTCTGTGTAGGACTCTATAGCAGCCTGACTTGGTCCGTTTTCCTAATAGGAGATGTATTGGTGTCTTAAGGCCTGGTGTAATATTTTCAGAGACTTATTGTACTTTTAAAAGTGTGATCTTACATAAAATGCACACATTTACTTATATTTAGTTTTAAACATATTGTATGGCTCTCATGGAATTACATTTTAAAATATGTGGCGTTTATGGCTCTCTCAGCCAAAAAGGTTCCTGACCCCTGGTTTAGAGCATCTTAATTCCTCATTGTACCATGGTTTCTTTTACTTAGAGCTATATTGATCAAGTTGGATTGTTTTTGTTTATAATGGGCTTAGGTCATCGGCTATTTCTTTAACCATGATATCCCATGCTTCAAATGAAGTGGAGGCATTGGCATGGTTGAAATCGATAAGTTTATTTTTTTAACGATTCTGAAAGTAGATCTGGCTCTGTCTTTTTCCTGAAGGTAAATGTCTGATTATTATTTGTGTTTTATTTGAGTTAAGGAAGGTTATGTCTGCTTTTAGTAGTTGCTGATCAGACCAAGGCAATATAATGTGAGAGGTATTTATCATACAATTGTTGCGATTGGCAAACATGAGATTTAGAATAGGACCTGCTTTGTGTGTGGGTTTGGTTTTGAATTGTGACCATCCCATTGCTTCCATTCAGGCCGATACAGTAAAATCGGCGGGAGAGCCAGCACTCCGAGGCGAGCGAGCACCCGCTCTCCCAACGCGCGCCCAGGCCACTCTTCTGGGCGCGCGATGCAGTATTTAAAAATGAGGGCTCCTGGTAAAAAGAGGCCCTAGGGACACTAGCGCATCCCTAGCGCCTCCTTTTTGACAGGAGCGGCGGCTGTCAGCGGGTTTGACAGCCGACGCTCAATTTTGCCGGCATCAGTTCTCAAATCCGCTGACAGCCACGGGTTCAGAAAACGGACGCCAGCATAATTGAGCGTCCGTCTTCCGACCCACGGGCCGATTTAACATTTTTTTTTTAATTTAAATTTTTTTTTAAATTTTGGGGCCTCCGACTTAATATCGCTATGATATTAAGTCGGAGGGTGTACAGAAAAGCAGAAAAGCAGTTTTTTTCTGCTTTTCTGTACACTTTCCTGGTGCCGGCAGAAATTAACGCCAGCCTTTGGATTGCGCAGGAATAACTAATAGGGCCATCAACATGCATTTGCATGTTGTGGGCTCTATTAGTTTCGGGGGGGGGGGGGGGGGGGGGTTGGCTGCGCGTTTTCGACGCACTATTACCCCTTACTGTATAAAGGGTAAATCTAGCACGTCGAAAATGCGCGGCCAAGCCCGGGCTAACAGTGCATCGGCCCGATTGTTTCTAAGAAGGTTTCACAGGCAGCAGATTTGGTTGTTCTATCAACATGCAGGTTAACGTCACCTACTATGAGGGTGGACTCAGGTGAAGGAAATGCTTTAGTGAATACTTCGATTAGCGGTGAGCAGTCTTTTTGAAGTATTCCGGGGGGGGGGGGGGGGGGGGGGCAATAGACCATTCCGATGTTTATTTGAGGTGATTTACGTATTGCCACTTCATAGGGAGGGTTGATTGGAATAAATTTGAGCTCTATTTTACTAATAATTAGTAAACCCCCACCTTGCTCTATTGTCACAAGCACATTGCAGTGTGGGAGATTGGAGGACGCAAAGGCTGCCAGTTGTGGGGCAAGCGCCAGAAGTCAGGAGCGCTGGGAATATAGTGTTGGACATGGGCTAGGGATCGTATCTGTGTCTATAGTGGTTTCCCTAGTTCTCGCTCACTTGCTCTTTTCTGAGCCTTGCTATGCATTTAGGAGGCTGAAAAGGTGTTGAGAGGGTCATGTGCCACGCTGCCAATTATTTCCAGTAGGTATCATTGTTTGCAGCCTGACGAGTGCCGTAAACATGCTTCACCTTTTTGGTGCATCTGTTATTGAATTCTCACAAGTGCTGCTGGAAGCTCTGACGGTGCAAAAGCATGTTGGGAAAACGTTGATTTTTGTATCTATAAAACACCGTTTTGGCTTAAAGCATTTGGATACTTTTGTGTGTGCAGCCTTTGTCATTTCTTTTTAATGGAGATGATCTGCACAGACACTGGAAGGTGAGGGTCAGGTTAGGGACAGACCCAAGAAACAAAAAGGAAGATGGTCTATCAAAGCCGTGAGGGTAAAAAAAAGGAGATAGATCCAAAAGTCCTTAAGAAATATTTATTGAGGAAATGAATTGCCCAGTAGATGCCCGACTATAACCTGAGTTTCGCCCATAATCAGGGGGCTGCTTCAGGGGCTGTTCAAGCAAAACATATTAGTTAATTATCAGGGTTCATTTTAGGTATTTGGTACCTTAATTGCTTATAATGTTTACCAAGATGCCAAACTAAGTAAGCCATGGTCTTTTTGTGCTTGTTTTCAACTCTTATATGTGTAACAAGCTGATCGGTAACTTGTTGATATCCGTTTGGAACCCAAAACTCATCACTGAATGTCAAGTATTGATGTCAGAAGGCTTGTGCTCAGAAAAGCATAACAAGTTGTCATGGCTCGTCTACTGGAAATTGTGTAAACACCATGACATCACGGCCATCACCAGCCAACACCTTTCAACTTCCGGTTGATGCCAAAGGAACAAGAGATTGAACCATTACGTCACTTGGAAGTTGAAAGGTGTTGGCTGGTGATGGCCGTGATGTCACGGTGTTTACACAATGTTAACCATTCATACACTGTAAATAATGGTGCGGAGGATGGAAGATGGATACGGGAGATTCTCTCAGACACATGGTTACATGGTAGATGATGGCAGAAAAAGGCCTATCGGATCCATTCAATTTGCCCAGTTTTGTGTCCACACTGCCAAGGATACATCCAGGGCTGGATTTAGGATTTGGGTTCCCATAGGCAGCATTGGAGAGGGGGGGGAGGGGTGGAGGGGAGATCAGATAGTGGGTTAAGCCCCTTTACCTCCACTCCTTTCCAGAGTCCAAGACTGCCATAGCACTGCTCCTTTGAAGTGAATTGCTGGAGTGGGCTCCTCCTTGGCACAGCCATGCTCCTCTTTTGCCCAAGAATTTGGTGCCCCAGGCAATTGCCTATGTTACCTGTGTCTAAATCCGGGCCTGGATACATCCTGACTGCCAGCCACAGAATGGGATCACCTGCCAGATCTTCCTTCTGATTTGGGACAGTCTTTTTTTTTTTTTTTTTTCTTCTTCCTTGGTACTTCACCATCTTGCATAGATAATGGAGTACCTTGATTCTTTGTGAACGGGGCAATTGATAAACGGAAGAAATAATAAAACAAGAAATACAAAATAGTTCCCCTGCCACACTCCATCTTCCTCATGTCCTCAGATCTCTAGTCCGTCTCCCATCAATGACCTTTGCTCTTTCACCCAATTCTTACCCTTTCATCATTTGTGCACATAAACTATTATTTATGCACTCAAAAGTGCTTTCAGCACAGAAAGCATTTTTTGTGCACATTAATCCAGGTCCTGATGCTAGAACTTCAGCTTTTGTCCAGAGACTGATGCAAAGGGCTGGAAACTTTACTCCACCTCTGACCAGGAGTAAAATTTCCAGCGCTAGGAAAACCTGATTTAAGCCAGCGCACCTCTCTGCATGCGGATTAATTAACATTAATGCCTTCTTTTGCATGGGATTTCCATGTGAGGGAGCTAAGCGGGACACACAATTTTACATGCACGCAAGACTCTTTGCTGCATCGGGAGCATCATTTGCACACAACCGTGGGTAAAAACAGTGCACGCTGCTGCACGCTCCTTAGTGCATCGGCCACACTGGGAGCTGAGGCTCAGGCTGAGAAAAGAAGCCGGGCACGAGGGATACTTTCCCAGGATGGAATCTGCCGCTCCTTTTTCCTCCGGGACTTACCGTTGCAGAGGATGCCCGCTGTCCGTGTGCACTGAAGGTTGTTGTACTCGCAGTATTCACCCTCATAGCGGCGGTTCAGTTTTTCAGAGTAGCAGTGACACTTCCCGCAGATGCACTCCCCGTTCCCGGAACAGATGTCCTGCTTTCCGGGCTGGACACAGGCCACCGAGTCACTGTGGGATCCCGTCGAGCAGTTGCAATAATCACCTTGCCTGGCACATAGAGACGAAGAGAGAAAGAATGAACAGGGAGATCTAGCCAGACCAGCAAACTGGGAGCTGGAGAGAGCCTGAAAGACCCAGGCTGGTCTGATCATTTCTAATTTACTGGGAACACCGTAAAAAAAGGAAGGAAGGAAATCATGTTGGGGGCAACCTGGCACCATCATCAAGAAAGATGGTAGCAGTAATGCATAAAGCTGGAAAATACTAGTTTAGAAACCTGTAAATACAGGCTCATGGACTTACTCTGCATTTATTTACAATAACATTAATTTATTCCCTGTACCAGCCCTGGTTCCCCCTCCCAGGAGGGTGCTATATTGAGAGCTACCAGTTTTCTGTTTTTATAGATAAATACAGAAGGGCTATAGTATCAATTTCATCCTATAGTTTTTTGCCAAACGACAAGGGATGTAGATGAATGGAGTCACTATCCGGGCAAATCACTGCTGTGCTGGCAGGGAGGACAACGTTTGAAACCACCCTAGATGGATACCAGCCTTGCACTTTTATTTTTGCTTTTAGAATGCTTGTTTTATGGTTTGTTTTTTTTAATTGATGCCCTGTTTCTGCTGCAGGCCACTTTGAGCCTATTTGGGGAAAAAGCAGTCTATAGCAACCTTCAAAGTGTTTTACCCTTGGAAATGGGCCTTTTTGAAAATTTCCCATCCTGTATGCGGCGACGTTCTTGGGAGTGGGGAGGCATAAAACTGCACTCAGTTTTGGATTTTCAAAACAATGCACCTCGTTTTTGCCCAGAAAGAGCAGACGTACATCTCGGCAGAGGGTCCTTTTTCCCCCCAGTAGTAAGCAAAGCAAAATTACCCGTGTTTTCTTTGATTATGGGTAAGAGCTACCTGCGGCAGTTTATTGATTGCCCCCCTAAATGAATAAATTATACATATTTTGCGCCATCCCTGGTACCCATCCGGAGAGCCTGGGCCGGGCTCAGTTAGAAAGTGACGCGGGAGCTTAAGAAGTGATACGGAGGGAGAGTGGGCTGGGAAGACCAGGACAGAAAGGAAAAAGGCAACTATAAAGAGCCCTGATCCCGGAGAAAGTTGCCACAGCAGAAATGGAGGAAAGGAATGGGGAGAAAAATACAGGCTTTGTTTCAAAATTGATTTTAATCACAAATTAAAAGGTGGGAAAAGTACCAACAAAAAAAAAAAATGCCCATTAAAAATAAATGTGGGAAAACGCAGAATGAAAATAGTTTAAAAACAAAAACAACAAATCTTGGCAGGGTCCTGAATGTGGCCTACAGATTGTGCACATAATTGATGTGTTTGATTTGGGAAGCGGCCCCCAGTTTTTGACACCTGCACACACACACACAGATGCACGCACACACACACAGATGCACGCACACACAGATGCACGCACACACACAAATTCTGCATTCTGCAGCTGAACTAAAAGTGAAAGCGTTGCCAGCTGCTCCACAGTTCCTTTCCTAGGCTAGAGAAGGAATTTGGTTTTCAGCTCTTACCAGCCCTGGTGGCACTGGCAGTGTCCACAGGCAAAATCTCCATGGTTGTTGCACTTGGCCGAACTCATTTCTTTACTCTGTAATGAGAAGAGAGCGTTACCGGGTTTGTTCCTTGGCCGCCTGCTTAAACGGCGCAGAACCCTGGACCGAGACTGCTCTCGGGCCTGAGCCCCACATCTATTCTTCAGTAAAGTGCTTTGAGCTGCTGAAGGTCCTGGCAAGGGGGCTGTCAGCTCGCTCAGCTTGCTGCGCGGACCGATGCAGTCCCGGTTTCATCCCGTTACGTGCATGGACTTGGAGTTCCCCCCTTTCCTTAGGAAAATCAGAGCTGCAAGCCCGTGCGTGCAGTGGGCTACAACCTAGAACTGGATCAGCCCCGGCCAGCAGAAACGGAGCCAGTCGGCTGTGACTCCCATTTCTGATTCCAGCGGTCGCTCCAGAATTCTCCCCGGGCATCTGGTAAACACTCTGGAGCCATAAGCCATGTTATATTCCAGCAATCCAAAAGTCTTGACCACTAGGCTTCAAGGGCAAAGAGAATCTCTTAGGGTTACAATATAACCCATATATTCTGTTTATCTCCTCCCTGGCATCAGCAGAAAAGGGGAGATGTTTCTCCATCATGCTCGCCCAGGGCACTGCTTCCAAAAGGATGGAAAGGAATAGGGAAAGGTGCCATCCTAGTGGCTCAGTGTCTATGCCGGGGCAAAGCCACACGGAGGGGAGCAAGTTCGATTCCCAGCACAGGTCTTCCTTTCCCCCAAGTCTGCCAGGGCTGGGGTGCGGATGCTGCGGAAGCAGTGTGTACAGCAGGGATGGGCAATTCTGGTCCTTGAGGACCCCAGACCGGTTGGGTTCTCCCTAATGAATATGCATGAAACAATGGAGGCAGTGAGCATGCAAATCTCTCTCATGCATTTGCCAGCCCTGGTTCCCCATTAAGTTGGAATCCCAAAAGAGGAGAAAAAAAGAAAAAAGAAAAAGGATAGAGACCGATAAGGAATAGGGACCAACAATTGCAGTTCTAAATCCATCTCCCCTCTCTCTTTCCTGGGCGGAGTAAGGTGATATTATCAGTAGGAAAGAATGAGAAAGGCGGGGTGCTTAGAAACCACCCAGAGCTTTTTGTTTTCTTTTTCTTTCTTTGACACTCCTGTCTACAGTGAAGCCAGAAGTCTTGGACTGCACGAGAATTTGTGTAAAAAAAAAAAACAAAAAGAAAAAAAAATTTCCTCAGTGAGTTCCAGCAGAAATCCACAGAATCCAGCTGTGCTCAGCCCTCACTGCTGGCTTGTTATTTTTTGGTACAGTTTTTTTTTAAATCTAATTTCATAATGAAAACAGATACAGAAAAAAAAATCCAACTGATTTCAACAGCAGTTTGTCTCGTGGTGCCAACAAGAAAATTCTGCTTCCGTTTTTAAAAAGTTAAGTCTTTGGCGCAATTTAGGAATCAGCCCCAGCTCCTGGGAGCAGAGAGTGGAGGAGAGAGAGCCAGGGATTTTGCCCTGCACATACCAGCTCACAGGGGCAAGCATCGCAGATGACGGAGGCGTCTATCTGCAGGCCATCCGAGAAAGAGGAGGGCTTCACACGGATGATCCCTCGCTGGTCCTGTGCAGGGAGACTGCAGACATGCGCCTTATCCACCTTCTCCAGAGCCTTCAAATTCAGATTAAATGTCCCCTGGAAAGAATGCAATGAGAGTATCTGTATATGTATCTGCACAGTGCTGTGTATGTCTAGTAGCGCTTTAAAAAGGGTAATTAAAATTAGTAGCAGTCCTCAGTTGCCTCCATTGCGGCTTCCTATAATTTATCACTTCTCCCACCAGTCAATTGTTATTATAAAAGACTTCAAAAACCACAATCTACTATAGAAAGGATCATAAAAATATTACCACACAGCAGGGGTGAACAATTCTGGTCCTCAAGAGCCACAAACGGGCCAGGTTTTCAGGAAATCCATAATGAATATGCATAAGATAGATTTGCATGCAATGCCTCAACTGTATGCAAATCTATCTCATGCATATTCATTGTGGATATCCTCAAAACTAGGCCTATTTGTGGCTCTTTAAGACTAGTGTTGGTCATCCCTGGCCATATATTATAACGAGACCATCATAGCATGATCGCCAAGTCCACTTATATAGTAGTTCACTTGTATCACAATTTCTAATCATAGGTCTCGTCAAATTAATTTGTGTTATCTTTTACATTTTGCATTTGCATTTAAAGTAAAACTTCCATGATTAGACATATCATTTGTCTCTTGAAAATCCTGAAATGCTCGATGCCTCTGCAAATCCAAGTAAAACGTGCAAGAATTGTCCTGGATATTTGCGTTGCATACGTCAGCACCAAGATGGGCTTCATGAATTGATGGATTTGTTTGAGGCTGTGTGATGTAAGCACATTGAGCGGCACGGATAGCATACATTTTTATTGGATGATTTCAAAATTGGGCAGTGGGATAATACTGGCTGCCTCCTACATTTCAGAAATAAGGATCTTATAGAAGGAAGAAGAGACTTCTCTTGTCAATGCGTCCTTAAGGACTTTGGGCAGAATTTCTCCACTGTGTGCATGAGTTCCAAATTATAATCTAAATCTTGAATCAAAGTGTGATAGGATTTTATTGTCTCAAAATTTCTCCTACTTTCTCTCTCTTCACCAGGCCTGGCTTTAACATATGGGGACCCATAGACAACCAGGGAAGGGGAGGGGGAGCTCTGTGGCACCGCACCCCTCGTTTGGAATTTCCATGGAAACAGGAAGACCGCATGGGAGGATGGAGCGGGATGCTGGGCCTCTGAGGGCCCGAGGGCTCACAGGCTCCACGCTGAATTTCCTTCCCAAAGTTGCTGCTGCTCTGGGCCGGTGCCGGTACACAGGACAGCAACACAGCTGTAGGACTGGATGATGGCAATGCAGTGACAACGGCTACGCTCTGGTCCCTATAAAAATTTAGCACCGGAGGAAGTCGCCTAGGTTACTTACGCCAAAATGTGGTGTGCTAAACACATATATAGTGTACCCCTTTCTATTACCCACCCCCCCAAACCCAACGCCCCCTCATCTCTCCATCAGCTTTCACCGTCATCTTCCCATTAGCTCTCTAGTTTTCGCATCCTTTCACCTTTTCTCTTTGTCTCTCTCTGTGGCTAACCTCCGGTTAACTTTCCAACCCGCCGTACAGGATATACTATAAAAGAAAACATGAGAGCTGGAGAAACTAATGTAGGGGTTCTGGCCTCTCCCCTCCTACTAGAATGGGGAACCCAAAACTTGCTCAGAAAACCAGGCAAAGTCTGAAACCTACCACTTCTCCACGGACGACTTGAAAGGAGCCAGATTCCGTCTTTCTACTTGATAAAGAGGAGATCTCGGTCCGCATGGATTTGGGGGTGTAATCTGCTCGGATGTCCATCTTAGAACGAATGCGCTAGAACAAAGAAAAACAAGGTGGATCAAGGTGGAGCTAAAAGGCAGAGGGGCGAGTGCCACAAGTTCAACTTAATTTAAAAAAAATAAAAATAAAATAAGCAGGTCCTCTGGGAGCTGTCAGTTCAGAGCCTCAAGCTCTGAAATGACAAACCACACAACCAGAGGGATGGTCAGTTTAGTGCCGCTTGCTTCTCTCCTTTTAGAGTCAGAAGGAATATTTGAACCTTTTGAAGTCTAGATTGAGGAAACGTACTGTTATTTCAAACCTTTTATATTACCCTTCAGTCCAGGGGCTCTCATCTATGTCCCTTCAAGGCTGCAAACAGGTCTGGGTTTCAGGATAACCAAGCTAAGCAAATTAGGCCTCATTCTTAGACCATGTATCTGCCACTAAATCTGATGAATATTCATTACGAATATGCTGAAAGCCAGATTCCTGTCTGTGGCCCTCGCTGAGAGCCCCTGCCTTAGTTTCATTCTTGGAAAGGGGACCTGCTGCAATAATGGAGACCAGATCTACGCATGTTAATGTCTTTCACAGGGAGGTGGTTATACATACCCACAATACTTTTCACTGAAACTGTATGCCAATAATTCTGGGGATGCAACACAAATATGATGCAACGTTACAAAAATTTCCAAACAGGGCTGGCGCGTCCCATTAGGCGAACTAAGCAGTCGCCTTGGGCACCAACCATTAGGGGGCGCCAAAGAGCAGTCATGTGGGGCCGCGAGCGGAGCCCATCCCAGGTCGCGGCAAAGAGGAGCAGAGCACAGGGCAACGGCCAAAGCAATGACAACAGTATGGAGAGGACAGGAAGGGAAGGAAGAAAGAGAACAGGGGCCAGTCTCGGTGAGTCACTGCTTGGATCACCCCGGCTCGCCAACCCCGGTGCTCAATCTCCCTGAGAACCGGCAGCTCCTGTCCGCTGACAGCGCGCACAGGAACCACTTCCCCACCAGCTCCGGCCGCGCTTCCACCACCATGGCCTCTCCCGGAGAGAGAGAGAGCACACCGGCAGCCGCCCCCCGCTTTACTGGGGGCGCATTGTGCGTGGCGGCAGCACAGGAGACCGCAGGGGGATGGGGAGGTTGGGGGAAGGGGAGTGTAACAACCAGCCGAGGTGCAGCGGGTTTTGGCCGGGGGGGGGGGGGGGGAGGGGTGTGCAAGGCAGAAGGTTTGCCTAGGGTGCCTAATACCCGTGCACCGGCCCTGTTTCCAAATATATCAGGACTTTGACAGTAAACGCCTACTATGTCACTACGAGAAAGGGCATTATCATTTAGTCTAACTCAAAATTGACAGAGCATTCCTCCGCTTGCACTGCCTCTTCCTTGGCTATAGCAGCTCTGTCCATTCCAGAGGTTTGGCCTGCTCTGGGGAGCTGCGATACCTCTGCTGTCAACCCCAGAGATCCTCACTGCTGCCTCTCCTCTCACCTCAAACGCCACCCGCAGCAGCTCCATAATGTTAGAAGAGTCTTCGTGCAGCTCGCCAATGTCAGACACCGGGAAGTACTTGTACAGCTTCTGCAGAGGTATTCACAAGAAGGATTATCCTGTCAGCGAGTCAGCTTGCATTCAGCAGGACATGAGAGAAGCCAGAACAGGGTAAGGGAAATAACAAACCAGGACTCAGATCTTCCAGTCATGCTGGGGGTAGCCCCCCTTTACTTTCTCACATGTAAGAAACTGTCTTTTTATTGGTACTTTTTTTTAACCAGGGCTGAAAATGCTAAAGCAGTGATTCAATTCATCCATCTGCGGTCTCTGAAACTTCCATCAAAGAGGGATTGAGTTGAAACTTGGGAGGAGGGAGGGGGAAAGATGGAGAATGGGCCTAGCACCCACCCTATTGAAAATGACCTTGATTCAATATTCAAAAAGGTCAAAGCTTAAAAGCACTAGAAAATCCCTGCAGAAGCCTGGTTTTCACTTCCTACCTTCTTTATCCTAGAGGAGGGCCGAGTTAGGCCTAAAACAACTGTTTTGAGCTTGACTGAAAATATTCCCCAATTTTTCTCATTTACATGACCCTAATCCCCAAGCTGATGCCATCCCTTCAAGCCCTTTTCTTCTCCTCCCCCTCCCCCGACCGGGCCCGCTGCTCTCTACCATAGCCCTCTTCCATCCCATCCTGCTCTTCACTCACCTCGTAGTAGCTGTAGGAATAGTTGGTGACAGCAAAGATGGGAATGATGTTATTCTTCCCCAGCAGGCGGACAAGTGTGGGCACCGAGGGGTAATCCTGCCTGGTATCGTAGGTGTAGGAGTCAGTCACGTCCAGGTGGCACTGCTCATCATTCCTCGTCAGGATGCCGCCTAGGACATTAGCTCCATCCACTTCGTAGTGAAAGGCGGACTCCGTGGAGAACACCAGCAAGTGGGTGCTGCCTTCCCTCCAGCCAATTTTATCCTGAGATTAAACAAGAACATGAGCAAAAGAACGCTCGGCTTCGGATTCCAGTTTGACAATATTCTCTTTGCAGCTCGGCATGCTCTGTGCTATTAGTGTCTCTAGAACAAACTGAGTGCTTTAACCAACCAGATGATAGTTTCTGCCCCTTTAACTTTATACACCTATTTTAAATATGCAGACGACATACAAATTGTATATCCAGCTGGGATTCTCATTGGAAAAAAACTTCTTTATTATTCTCTTGTTGTGTGTCTGCCTTGAGACAATGACTGACTCACAACAAGCTGGCCTTAAGTGTGTCCTACAGAAGGGCAAATTAAGGCAGTGATTCGTTCAGGCTTTTTCAAGCTACGTGTGTTGTGTGACTTGAAAAGTTTGTTATTTCCAGCTGATTTTCACTCTGTTGTACAAACTTTGATATCGCCACTACTGCATTACTGCAATGCATTCTAGCATCAGCCTTACGGGTGCTGCAGGACTCTGCAGCAAGGCTGATTTCAGGTCGCTTGATGTGTGACCATATTTCTCCAGTGCTTAAAGAGTTGCAGTGGCTGCCAGTTCACCCATGAGTTACCTATGAGGTTCTACTGTTAGTTCACAAACTGTTCTCAATGGGCTAACGTGTTTTTCCTTAGGTTAACTTGCTTCTTTGTGTGTATATTTATTTATTTATTTTTTTGCAGTCCTCCAAGACAAGGGGGTAAGGGTTGCTTGACGGCCCAACCACACACTGGGCTTGCCTAGCTGAGATGCAAGAGAAGGCATTCTCCATGATGGCTCCAGATCTCTGGAACTCTCTTCCCCAGGCTCAACACGCTTGTTTGAGTTAGCATAAGAACATAAGAAGTTGCCATACTGGGTCAGACCGAGGGTCCATCAAGCCCAGTATTCTGTTTCCAACAGTGGTCAATCCAGGCTACAATAACCGGCAAGTACCCAAACATTAAATAGATCCCGTGCAATTGATACCGGTAGTAAGAAGTGGTTATTCCCTATTGATAGTTTATGGACTTCTCCCCTAGGAACTTATCCAATCTTTTTTAAACCCAGCTGCACGGACTTCCTTAACCACATCCTCCATGTTTACTTGAGGTGACTTAGCATTTTTGTTCTGTTTTGTATTATTTTTGTTTTAAACTGTGCATGTTTTCAATGTACCCCGCCTCTGGCTTTGGTGCCCTATAAATGCCAAATAAATAAAATACAAAAGTATTAGGCTTTTTGTTGTGGTCACTCCCCTCTCTGAGTCCATGCTTCAATTATTTATGCTGCATTCATACTTCACATCTATCAGCGTGCTACCTGGTAAGGAGCAACATAGCAGCGTTTGACCTGGTCCTAGTTTTACACCACTGATTTGCATGAATTTGGAGGCCTGATGTTCTTAGGCGTCTCAGGCCCATAAATCCATCCATGCTGTGGCCACAAAACCAAATAACGTAAACTGGGGGCAAAAAAATGGAAGTTTACCAGCTATTACAAAGAAACAGAGAAATTTATGGCAGCCAGAGATTTGTAGCATCATCTAGTCCAGGGCTTCTCACACGTGTCCCGGTGATCCTAAAGGCCAGTTGGGTTTTCAGGCTATCCAGTATGAATACGATTGAGATACATTTGCATTCATTGGAAAATGAGTATATGCGAATTTACTTCATACACATTCATGGTGAATAGCCTGAAAACCCAACCGGCTTTGGGGTCATCGGGAGAGGTTTAGGAAGCCCTGACAATGTTTGGGCAGTGTAGTTGGGGGAGGTGCAAAAAAGTAAGGCCATTTTATTCACCCATACATGATGATTCATTCACCCCAAAACAGAAGAGAGAAACATTTAGTTTTGCTCTCCATTCTGCCCAAACTCACCGTGCAAACGGCTGTCTGCAGCATTGCATCGAAACCTCCCTCTGGTGGATCCAGGTTGCCAGAGATGTGCTCCAGCTCCAGAATTTTCCGAAAGTGTTCGACATTATCCGTCAGGCGGATGACATTCTTGAAGGCAAAGGGAGGAGTGCTGTTTGGCCACGGTTGCTTCAGTCTAGAGGGGAAAAGAAGTGGGCTTCAAACTTTCTGACTAATCCCTTACCAGCTACTGTTCAATGCAAATAAATCTAAATCCTCACTGAAAAAGCCTTCCCTTTCACTTACTTCTCTGGTCTCATGTCTGTCTGAGGAACCGTCACTTTGTCCACAAACTTGCCAAACCCAATGGTGAAGTTGCTGGAAAGAGTCTTTACAACTAAAGCTGAGGTAAAGAGACAGGAAACAGGTAAGAATGTTAGAACATGTTAGGGACATTTTTTTTTTTTTAACACAAGTTCATATGCACTTGAGTGTGCCGAGCTGCGAAAGCTATAAAAGTTGATTGCTGTGTGCGGAAGATTAGAAAGACCATCTGCGCAAATGGATTTTCACAGGCTGTAGGGAGGCAAAGTCTCAAGACAGGTCAGGGCATGCCTAAGACTACAAGACCCAGTCATCTTTACAAGCTGCCAAAGCTCAAGACATGCTCTGCAGAGATTCCCCACTGCAGCGAGTGGGGAATCTCTGCAGAGCATGGGTCTCAACCTACAGAACTGTGAACAGGTTTATTTGAGAAGCAAAATAAGACTGGTGCACGAGAGGTGAAATGAGGAGGCTCGGTTAAGTACATTGCAGGCCACGTTGAACTTTGCATGTTCTCTGCTCCATTGATTCAAGCTGCCAGATATTCGACGACATCTGCTGATCCCCTTTTCTGTCTCCCCCCACACACACACACACTTCTCCAGTTATATACACTGTCCATGCAAGCTACGCGCTAACAGGTGGGGACAATTGCGTTAAGAAGATTGATGGAACGGGTTAGTCTCTCCCTTCCAGGCTCACCGAGCTCCTTGCCCATTCTTTTAAGATTTTCCAAATCATCAGACATGGAATTGGAGAAATCCATCAGGATGTAAAGGTCCACTGGAGTTTCCAGGGGCTCAAAAACTTTAATGTTGACTGTAGTTTCTTTGCCAGCCCTCAGGCGCATGGACATCCTCTGAGGGGAGACCTGGGTTTTCTTCAGAGAAGTATTGATTTCAATATTCTGCCAAGAAAAGGAAAAGGGTGTGAATATTTGCATTCATAGCTTCAGTTGGTTCCTGGAGATTCAAGTTTCCATATCTAGAAGACCATGGGGGAGGGGGGAATCATTTGCGCTATTATATATTTTTTAAAATCTTGTCTCTGTATCGTTCTTAGCCATGAACAAGATGAAGTTAAATAATATCAATATGAAAATCATTTATCTGACAAAACATATAAACATTAACTGCATATTAACATTTGTACACCTCCCTCCACATATGTGCACCCTATGGAGGAGGCGGAGTGAGTTAGATTACAGTTTAAGGCTGGAAATACTGTCAGTGGTTCACCCTATAGTGAAGGAGGAGCAGATTGAGTACAGCTGAATAACTGGGAGTACTGTCTATGGTACAACGTTCCTTCTGCACATGTGCATTCCCTATGGAAGAGGAGGAGTAGCTGGAATACAGCTGAGTGGCTGGAAGCACTGTCAGTGATGCAATACCCTCTAACTGCACACCTGCACCCTATGGAGGAGGAAGAGTGGCTGGATTGCATCTGAGTGGCTGGATTACATCTGAGTGGCTGGAAGCACTGTCAGTGATGCAATACCCTCTAACTGCACACCTGCACCCTATGGAGGAGGAGGAGTGGCTGGATTACATCTGAGTGGCTGGAAGCACTGTCAGTGATGCAATACCCTCTAACTGCACACCTGCACCCTATGGAGGAGGAGGAGTGGCTGGATTACATCTGAGTGGCTGGAAGCACTGTCAGTGATGCAATACCCTCTAACTGCACACCTGCACCCTATGGAGGAGGAAGAGTGGCTGGATTACATCTGAGTGGCTGGAAGCACTGTCAGTGATGCAATACCCTCTAACTGCACACCTGCACCCTTTGGAGGAGGAGGAGGAGTGGCTGGATTACAGCTGATTGGCTGGGAGTACTGTCTGCAATGTGACACTTTTCTCTGCACATGTGCACTCCCTATGGAGGAGTGAGTGGATTAAATAGCGGAGGGACTGGCAGCATGGTGGAGGGTATGAGACACCCCCCCCCCCCCCCGCCCCGTGCACACCTGCTGTGTCTTGATCTCGCTGCTCATGTAGACAATGCCAGCAGCGCTGCAGCCGTACCTCTGCAGGTTCTCCCTCAAGTCACAGCGGGTTTCCCTGAAGTTCTGCACAAACAGAGATAATACACACTCAACATAAAGAAGCCAAACCCAGAACAAAGGAAGGAAAGAATAACACCCAAGAGCAAGATCCTTCTTGATAGGTCTCCTCTCCCAGCCAGGGCATCTATCCCTTTCCTGTGACCCTACAAAGGTTACATGCCCTGCAGCGTTAGGTCTGTGAAAAAAAAGAAACAATTAATAAGCACAGCACTAGAAGAGCAGGTTTCTGCTGTGTGGCTGCTTCCTGTCCCTGACCCTCTCCCTTCTTGTGTTTCCTTCAAGCTCAGACATAGCATTTCCCCTTCCTCCCTGTGCTTTTGGAATCCGCCAGAGATGGAGCCCTGGAGAGAAGACTATTTTTCTTCTCCAAGTGAGAATCTGTGCTTGCACCTTTCGTTTCTGCAGTTCTTCCTTCTTGTCTTTAGCATCTCTCTCCTCCCCACCCCTCCCCTTATTTTGCTCCTGCCCTCGGAGGGAGTTACTTGCCTCATCCGTGCAATAGGAGCAGTCTGCGTCCACCTGAATACACTGGGTGCAGCTTGTTGCCCGGGAGGCCACACAGCGGTTAACTAGAATGAGGAATAATATGAGAAAAAGGGCATTAAAGAGCGAGCTGCAGGCAGCAGCAGCAGCAGAGGTCAATGGAAAACTGTGGGCAATGTTAGAGTGGGCTGGGAAAGAGAGAGGCAAATATGTGTAATATATCCAGCGAGAGTACATGGCCTAGAGACAGAATTAAGGACAATACTTATGGCGCTTATACACTACATGCTCCAGACCTCCTTACCGAGAGACTGAGCAACAATGCAAAACAAAGGCGCTCCGTGTCCCAGAATTCTCCGGAGTGGCATGAAATAGGTGGGAGAGGGCAGGATGCTTTGGAGAGTTAGCAGGGAGATACATAGGGGGTGGAGGGTTAGATTAAAACTGTAGGTTCCAACTATTTCCTAGTCTCCAATAGTTAACGTTTTCAAGCAAAATTTCTGGAGTGTACAATTTAAGGAATAGAACTTGCCAGGTTCTTGTGGCCTGGTTCGGCCTCTGTTGGAAACAGGATGCTGGGCTTGATGGACCTTCGGTCTGACCCAGTATGGCAACTTCTTATGTTTTTATGAGGGTGTAATATCTTCTGTTGCTGCTACAACCGTGGGTGCAACACAACCATCACCAGCATAGCCAGGCCTTAATTCACACACAGGCTTAATAGGCCTGTGCCTAGGGTTGCAAAATTTAGGGAGGTGGGGGAGAAAAGGAGGGTCAAATTCCCTGGTCCCCACCACTGCCCTGCAACTCTGCTTTGGACCTTGGAAGGCGCCCCTCCCGCTGCCACTGCCTTTCCCTTCTGGACCTCGGCTCCAGCTGCGATCCTCAGTGAGTGCTGAGACTAAGCCTGCATACATGAGTCCCTCCTCCTCCTCTGGATTTCCATGTGGGGGCCTGTGAACTTTGAGGATCACTGCTGAAGGCAAGGTCGGGGGGGGGGGGGGTGGCGGGGGAAACGGCGCCACGTTCATCTTGGTTGGAGGTTTGCTGGGGGCTGGGGGGGTGGAGGAAGGGGGAGGGGCATGGCCCAAGCACTGAATGAGTGCTTAAGGGTGACAGCCCTAAGCATAGCAAAGTTTTTCTGCAGGTAAACAACTATTTACTGGGCAGAAAAAGACCTGCTGAAAATGGTCCCCTTCTTTCCCCGCCTTTCAAGTATCCACCTTGGTCCTGTAGAGACCCCCATGGGGATCTCCACTACCAACAGGCCCTGTAGTTGAGAGGAGCGTTCAATTTAGCCAGAGCACGCCCTACTGGAGGCTGCTACACTGGGGAGTGGGCTGGGGTGAGGGGCTCCTACCTGCTCTGGGATCAGGGTTGGCTTTTTAAGGTTAGAAGTGGAAGGAGGATGTTCTGTTTTCTTCGATTCCCCTGTTCCCAGTCAGCTTGGGCTGAGTTGGTTGGAAATGGGATGACAGCTTGCTTGTCCACTACCTCTACTAGTGAAGTGCGTGAAGTTTGTCTCAGTGATGGGGTTTTTTTTTCTGTCTTGCTGGTTCCACTATCTCTGTTTGGTTTGGGATTCCACCCTGCACTGATTGAGGCTAGGAAGAGAGAAAAACCACACGTTGTAACCAGGGCCGGTGCTAGCTTTTTTTGCTGCCTTGTGCGAACAAATTATTGTGCTTCCTCCACCCCCCCTTGTTCATTCATTTTCTGTCCCAGGCACATAAAAATCCCAGCTCTCTTCAGTGATACAAACTTTGAACACTGATAACAACCCCCCCCCCCCCCCCCCGGGTTTTAGGTGCCCTGGACGAACCTTGCAGCCTTGCACAATGCCCACCCCCCACGGCCCGCTCCAGACACGCAGTTGAGTTATGCATTTATAATAACACTAGCTGTGTACCCGGCCACGCGTTGCAGTGGCAGAGCCAGGTTAAGTGGAAAAGAAAGAAAAGAGAATGGGGATAATCCCCCCCTGCTCTGCCCCCCCCTCCCGAACATGGACGCAAGAACATCCCCACGCCACCCCCTGCAGGCCCGCCGAGACCTGTCAAAAATGGTAGTCGGTGGAGCGGGCGTTCGTTCCGGCATGGAAGTATTGGCGCCGGGCCCTCGGCAGCCAGCACTGAAACTGTCTCCGACGGCTGTTAGAACTTACTCTGTCAGTAGGGTGGAGCAATGGGAGCGGTCGTCTTGCTCAGATAGTAAGGACGAAGGTGCGCCGGTTGCCAGTCCAGAAAATGGCTTGACGGGCCCTCGCCCTTACTATGTCACATGGGCTACTGCCGCCATTGGCGTTCCTGAGTGTCCTAGTAAGGGACAGAGCTGTCGGCGCCATTTTGATTGCTGGCAGCCGACGGCTGTAGTGTATGCGATGTGTCACGGAGCGGTGTTGTGTCGTCCCCCCACTGGAGCAGCCCGAACTATTCTGCAGTTTTGGGTGCGTTCAGAGGGTGTGGGCAGTAAGTAGAAAAGTCATGTGCGTGAGGGGTGTGAGGAGGGTGTTTGTGTGTGAGTTCGTAGGGTGTGGGAATTGCAAACATGTGAGTGGCCTCCCGGTGTAGCATGCTGGAATTTTGTGGGTTTTTGTGTGTTGTGGGAGGGTGTGTGAAGTAAGTACAATTGGCATATGTGCAGGGGTGTGTGAGGAGGGTGGATTTGTGTCTGGTCGGAGGGTGTGTGAATCCCAAACATTGGTCACGTGTGTGTGGGGTGTGAGCGTTTGTGCAAGGTGTAAGACCTTGCACTTACGTCCAGCAGATGTCGCTGTTTTGTGGAACCAAATTTTAAAACTTTTTTACCAGCCCCCGGTGTGACATATATGTAATGTAAGTGTAGAAGAACCTTGCCGTATGTGAGGTGAAGCTTGTGTCCAAATTTGAAAGCAATCGGTTCAGTGGTTGCTGAGATTAGCGATTTCGTACAAACTATTTAACATTTTTATTTATATAGATTTTACATGAAAAATATCAAAGTACCATATCACTAACATTATATTTACATGCATTGCTGTGAATCCTACCTGAAATCCTGTAAAAACACACTGAGAACCCATATGGTATTAGGCCTATTGTAATGTGTGTTATGTGTGAGCTTGTCCTTCAGAAAGCCCTAAAACACTAATACACTTCTTATTAGGAGAATGCCTCACCTCAGTCACACATGCAGAACATAAATAGACCCCCACCAAATACAGAATAGAGCAGCCATAAAGTAGAAATATAAACGTGACAAAACCTGAACTGGAAACCACAAGAAGCCAGACTCTTTATGCAGTGGAGCAATAAAAATCAGAACCATCATCATTTCTCAAACTTCAAATAATAAAATCAAGAAATAAAATAAATACATGATCATAATAGTAGAACATGCTAATAATATTCCAAGAACAGATGACAAATAAAAGATCATATAACTAAAAACTCACATACAATTTATTTAAATGTCCCAAACACCAATAAAATATTTCAAAACAGCAGACATTAAATAACAACCAAAAAATAAAACTTAAAAGGATTTTAAAAATTCACACTTTCCATACCTGGGAACCTTTGAGTCCCAGTCACTCTGAGATTGCCTCTTCTTTGGATGGGATCTGCCAGCAACCCCAGGCCCTCCATTTCAGCTGCTGGCAGGTTGGTATCCACCTGCAGCACCCATTCTCTCTCTCACACATACACACACAACCCAGGCACCTCCCATTCTTTCTCATATACACAACCCAGACAAGCTCCCATTCACACCCACATACCCCAGGCAAGCTCCCATTCTCACAGATACATCCTCTGCCCATCCTAGAAAGGCTCCCATGCATCCATGTGCACACATATACCCATACACACACATACATCCCAGGCAGGCTCCCATTCACACACACACACACACACACACACATCCCAGGCAGGCTCCCATTCACACACACACACACACACACACATCCCAGGCAGCCTCCCATTCACTCTCTCTCACACACATCCTAGGCAGCCTCCCATTCACTCACACACACACACACACAACTTAGACAAGCTCCCATTCATATCCATATACCCCAGGCAAGCTCCCATTCTCACACACACACACCCCCATCTCAGGCAGCCTCCCATTCACTCTCACACAAATTCAGACCATCCAGGTAGGGTTCACGAGTCATTCCTCCTCCACTGCTGCTGTCACCAGCCTGAATCTTCTTTGTTGGGGAGAGCAGCTGTTCTGCACCTCATCCTGCGGGCTGGCTCCATGGTAATTCAACACTCACAGTGCTAGTTCTTCGTGCATCACGAGATGAGAATACAGGAAGTGCTGCTAGTACCTGGATTGTTGAATTACCATGGGGCCAGCACTTGAGGAGGAGCTGCAGAATGGACTTCATCCGCCACCAGTGGAATAGAGCCTGCTGGCGGCTTTCTGACTCTTCCGTCATTGGTGGGATGGGGTCCACCAGCGGCTGTAAGAGCCTCCTGCTTCTCCCACCGCCGGTGGGATGGGGTCCACTGGCAGTAGCACGGGCCTTTCCTTGCTCCCGACTCCACCCCCCCACCCACCGGGGTGTGCTGCCCTGTGCAATTGCACGGTTTGCACACCTGGTTGCACCAGGCCTGTTTCTAACTCACACCCTATGGTTGGATTTTTGCATTTCTGATGTTTTGGAGTTTTTGTGAAGTTTTGGAAGAGAGTTTTTTTTGTGTACACCTTTCCTACTTTAAGAGATGAAAACAGAACCTGCTGTCTCTGCTGTTTGAGGTTTTGGGGATTTATTTCAGTCTAAAAGATCCAGAGTAACATCTGAAAGGAGAATTGTGAACTTCAAGGACTTCATCTGGAAGAGGGAGGAGAGACTGGAGACTCCTCACGGAAGAAAAAGGATGGAAAGCAGTTGAGTTCTGCAGAGTCAAGGAGTGACCACAAATATTTTTGGAGCGGGAGAACCACCAGAGATAGGTTCTACCTCCTTGGAAGAGAGGAAACCCTGGGCTAAAGAAATCCAGGGACACATTTACAGATTCATTTTTCAAATTAGATTTGGAGACTGATCATGGACGTAACCACAAGAAAGTATGCTTGGTGCCAGCTGATTACACTAGAGACAAGTACTATACTAAACGTTTAACTTGGAACGCCCAATCCAAGTGTCTAGTCTGATTTGTTTTGGCACATAAACTAACAAGAACTTAAGCACTGAGCTTGCACCCCTTCAGAGACTGTCGCAAAATGCCCTGAGCTCTGGAGGCATTGTGAGACTTTGTCGGGACTCAGTCCTGAGACTGAGTGTGAACCCCTGTCTTACCAGCCAACACAAGAAGAGAGGCTTCAGTCACTGTACAGGTATTTTTACCCATGATGGCGAAGTCGGAGTAGGGAGGGGACACACGCGGCTTTCATTTTGAAAGCTCTATTGGTACATCCAGCAAGTATATTTGCATATGGAAATCTACACACCAAGGTTCAGGCCCCGTTTCCTGCAGCTGGCACATTTTCAGAAGGAAACTTTGCAGTCATGTTGCACCCACGGGACTGCAAGACCCCCCCCCCCCCCATAGAGTTTCAAAGTTGTCCCCTAAATGGCAAGAGGATGCGCTGGTAACTGATACCCCCATGTACTAACCAGGGGATTTGCAAACATGTTGTCCCCCAGCCCTCGCCAGTCTCCTCAGGGACAGCACGAGCGGCGGACAGACACGGTGGGTCGGACAGACAGACAGATATTATACCTACTTTCATTGGATCGGCACGTGGAAGAAAGCAGTGCCAAAAGGATCAGACCTGGCAGTTTCCCTGTGAGCGAGTCCATCCTCCTCTTCCTACAATGAGAAGCAAAAAAGTGAATGTATGTTTCTTTTTTTTTGTTTTTTTTTAAATGAATGTAATCGTTATTGAATTTCTTCAAAATATTACAGGAAAATTAAAGGAAACATTATCTTAACATCAAATAAGCCCCAAATTGAGTCCACCTTAACGGGGGGGGGGGGGGGAGCATGAACAATTTAAGATATAAAAAGAAATACAGGAGAGCAAATTTTATCATCTGGTTGCACCCGCCTAGCAACATCCCCATTACTGAATCAACTCTTATCAGAGATAAATGCTCCCAAATGAAGTGGATCATAAAATACAAATTTATCACTCTGAAGGGAAACTAGGCATTTGCAAGGAAATATGAGAAAAAGTTGGCCCCTATAGACAACTCCTTCTAACCTGTGATGTTTCCAGGGCCGGTGCAAGGGTATTAGGCGCCCTAGGTGAACCTTCTGCCTTGCGCCCACCCCCCCTGTCCCAGGGCCCCGGCTCCAGCCCAAACCTCTTGCACTCAGACAGGCCCCCTCTCTTATACACACTTAGGTTCCTTGTCTCATTCACACACGCACCCTTACCCAGACTCCCTCCCTCTCTCTCACTAACACCGATGCTCTCTCGTACACACACAATCCCTCTCACTCACACACACACAGGCTCCGCTCACAGCCCCATATGGATGTTCTTTGCCGCCCCCTAATGGCTGTCTCCCTAGGCGACTGCCTAGTTCGCCTATTGGGACGCACCGGTTCTGGATGTTTCATGAGAAACATCAGGAAAAACTTGCATTTTACTACCAGAAAAGAAAACATCTTTATTCAAACAATATTTACAGAAGACCATGACTCTGTCCTTTTCTAAGCTGAAAGAGACAATTAAAGTAGCCCTAGTAGGCACAATATCAATAGAGGCTTCTAGAAAGGTTGAAATATCAAAGCTACCTTGCCCAGAAAGTGAAGATAATCCCTCCGTGTGCCCTCTTTGCCTGGGTAAATAATATATTTTAGAAATACAGGGAATCTGAGCCTCTAGAAAACCCCAAACCTCCTTCAAATATGTTGTAAACATTTCCACAGGTGACACACTTGTGATGGGAAAATTTAAAAATCTTAAATTTCTAGACTTCATGGAATTTTCCAAAGCTTCCAAACTATTATGAACAATGAAACTATCCTTTATAGAGGATAACCTTGTATTTTGTACCAATATTAAAGTCCCAGTAAGCACTGAAATAGTATTTTCCAAAGAATTCAAGCTATTATCATGTTTTTGAGGTTTAGCTCTAGTTTCAGCAGAGAAACCGGAGAACTAAGATACTGTCTGGGTTAATGTTTGATCTGACTTGGCCACCATCTTCCAAATATCTTTCAAGGTGACCAATGAATGTATGTTTCTGAAATATTGTGCCTTGAGATCTTGCTTGGATATAAATATTGCATACACAGAAACTGTTAGCAGACAGTAAGTGAGGTAATAGTAATGCTTTTCCTTTGCCTCTTTGGAAGTGATATGGCTGCAGCGGGCTTCCAAAAAAACACTGGGATAACGTGCGTGAAGTAAGCAAGGGTAAAAAAAAAAAAAAAAGAAGAAAAACAAAGAACATGCAGAGGTTGGAGGTTTTGGACAACGGCTTCACTAGTTTTGACAGCTGTAGGGATTATTGGAAAACTTGTTAATAAGACAGGGAAGGGACCCTGAGTTCTTGATTTAGTATTGGTCTTGGGTGGCCTTAAATTCGTTAAAAATTTAATGCACCCAAAAAATTGAGCTATTATGGATTATTCAATTAAAGTCACCTTCCCCACCCTCTTTCAGTTACTTTTGATAATGGAATATTTCTATTTAGGCAAGGAGCAAAAAGTTTGGATGGGATGTTGCATTCCAATTTTTGGGTGCGGCAGAAAAATTGTGCTGGGATCCTATTTCTTCCGACTTCAAATTATACGTATTCTATGTCTACCTTTGTAAGGAGGATACAGTCACTTTAACTCATGCTATAGTTACTGTAAGAATGAATTACTCTAATGCTCTTTTTGCAGGTCTTCCAAAGCCGCAATTGGACAGAATTCAGTGCATTCAAAATACTACTGCATGTCTCTTAATGGGTTTCAAATGAAAGGATGATATCTCTCCAACTCTAAGAAAACTTCATTGGCTTCCTGTTTCCTTTTGAATTTAATTTTTTAAAGTCATTAATAGGATGGCCCCTCCGTCTCTTAAGGCTTGCTTACATCATTATGAGCTAGGTAGATCTCTGTGCTCTGATGAATACGTGAATATCCCTACTTACGGGCCGATACAGTACAGTGCGCTCTTAGCCCGGGTTTGGCCGCATGTTTGAGACGCGCTAGCTTTACCCCTTATACAGTAAGGGGTAATAGTGCATCGAAAATGCATGTTGATGGCCCTATTAATCATTCCTGTGCGATCCAGAAAGCAAAATGTGCTGCAAAGCTGCACAATTTACTTTCAAAAATTAACGCCTGCCCAAAGGCTGGCATTAATTTCAGCCGGCACTGGGGAAGAGTACAGAAAAGCAGTAAAAACTGCTTTTCTGTACACCCTCCGACTTAATATCATAGCGATATTAAGTCGGAGGCCCCAAAATTTAAAAAATTAAAAAAAAAAAAATTTAAATCAGCTCGCGGGTCGGAAGACGGACGCTCAATTATGCTGGCGTCCGTTTTCCGAACCTGTGGCTGTCAGCGGGTTTGAGAACCGACACCGGAAAAATTGAGCGTCGGCTGTCAAACTTGCTGCCAGCCGCTGCTCTTGTCCAAAAAGAGGCGCTAGGGACGCGCTAGTGTCCTTGGCGCCTCTTTTTACCGCGGACCCTCATTTGCATACTAAATTGCGCGCACAAGAGAGTGGCCTTTACATGCACAAATCAGGCTTTGTGCATGTAAAGCCTTCTAACAACTCCTTTATATCCGATGCGACGTGCGCAACTGGAGACCAATCAAATGGGATTTGCTCGTTCCTCGGTCCTATAGGAAAAATGTTTTCCTATAGGACAGAGGAACGAGCAAATCCCACTTGATTGGTCTCCAGTTGTGCATGTCGCGTCAGATATAAAGGAGTTCTTTTTGGATACAGGTTCAGTCGACATCCACATGAAGGAAAGGTGAAGACAACAACAGTTCACCGTGATACATTTTGAAGTCAACCAAGAAAAAGACGAATCAACTATGGAAACATTTTTTGGGACAGAGATCTCTGCCGTGCAATTTCAAGGGAAGTAACAAACTTTAACACTAACTTTGTAATTTATTTACATGAAGTGTTAGATATCACCAGTCGGCACACCCCCTGAGGAAGGACGCTGGTTCGTTTGAAACATGTGCATGTTGGGACAAACAACACACTTTGAGGAGAGATAAAATGGACATAGAGTTTTCATCTTGTTAAAAGACTGTGATTTTAAGTACATATAAGAGGTTCATATCACACCCAACAGTGTGGGAGCAGTGGTGAAATGACATCATAAAACACGTTCAAAGTATTTAAGATCCCCCCCGAGGTCCATATATTCCGTTGGATGTCCTGCATATTTTTAATGAAAAAATTGCATATTAAATTATTTATAAAAAAAACTTTTTGCACGTATACACATACATAAAAATAGGAGGAGGTTGGCAGGTTTATGATTATAACATGCTCGAAAGAGGCAGGGTTGCCTACATGATTATATGAAACCCCAACCTACCACCTAAAAAAATTTTTCAAAAAACTTTTTTTGAGAGAATATCTTCCCACTCAGCGTGTAGGTTAAGAGAATTGGTATAAATACAGGTTAAATAGGAGAGAGAATATTGAACACACATACAGAAATATATTTTTCCACAGTGAGTGAACCCTGTGAGGTTCCCCTCTTGATATTATCAAATATTAATTTAGCCAGATAATTTTTGAGTTATTAGGCTAAGGGGTAGATTTTAAAAAAGTACGCCCGCGTGTACTTTTGTTCGCGCACCAGGCGCAAACCAGAGTACGCCGGATTTTAATAGATACGTGCGTAGCCGCGCGTATCCTTTAAAATCCTTTAAAACCTGCCTCCGTTCCTTCCGAGGCCGCTCCGAAATTGGAGCGGCCTCGGAAGGAACTTTACTTCCACCCCCGCACCTTCCCCTCCCTTCCCCTCCCTAACTCAGCCGCCCAGCCCCATCTAAAACCCCCCCCACCACCTTTGTTTGAAAAGTTAGGCCTGCCCAAGGCAGGCGTAACTCGCGCACGCCGGCTGCACAATTCCCCGGCCCGGGAGCAGTTTCGGAGGCCTCGGCCACGCCCCCGGGCCGGAACACCTGTGGCCACGCCCCCGGACGACGTGCCGCCGCGACACGCTTCCCGACACGCCCCCCCCCCCTCCCCAGGAAAGCCCCGGGACTTACGCACGTCCCGGGGCTTGCTCGGCGCGCGCAGGGGGAACTTGGGGCAGGTTTACGCGCGTACCCCTTTGAAAATCTGCCCCTAAATGCTTCTGAATGTGGACCTCACAATGCCCATTGTTTCTACTGCACTCAGTAAGAAGTGGAGTAGATGCAATATCACTTACAGTATTGCTGAAGATAAACAGTGCATTCAGAAAGTATTCAGACCCCTTCACTTTGTCCCCATTTTGTTACATTACAGCCTCATTCTAAAATGGATAACATGCATGTTTTCCCTGCTCAGTCTACACCCAATACTCCAAAATGACAAAGTGAAATCAGGTTTAGTGCATCATGTTCTCCTTTTCTATAGGAAGCTTTGTCTTGTTGAGATTCCGTTCTCTGCGCCACTAAAGTATTATATTGCATGGCCTCTGCAGCAGAGAGACAGCTTATCTAGCTCCCTCTCTTTTATTTCTGAGGGCAACTAATGGCCAAATATACTTCAGGGCTAAAGTGCTTCAAGCTTGGGCCTTCCCAGGCCTAAGGAGCAGCTCCGGGGACAAAAGGAAAATATTCGGACCAGGACTTCAGGCTTGATCTTCCCCAGAAACAGTAGAGGACAAAGGAAAAATGCTGCCAAGGGTTTCAAGTTTGGGTTTTGACTTCTCATCGTACAGTTTAGGGGAATAAAGATTCACTACCATCAAATGCAGCATTACTGAACATTTCCTATTAAACTGAAACAGTCACTATCTACCAATCATTACAATGTTTTACTTCTGGTTAAACTTTTTATCTTTCCTCTAACTCTAATCCCAGTTAGAATGACCCCCGTTTTATTGTAACTTTTTCTTCCATGCACTTGTTTTACTTTTTAATGTATACTCTTATGTTATTAGTTATTTACGTTATAATGTATTTCTCACCCCTTGTTTTATGTAAACCGACATGATACGAACTCCGTGAATGCCGGTATAGAAAATACTAAATAAATACATAATAATAAAAAAAAAAATAAAGGGAAGATTTGACCCAAGCTTCTCATTTTGGTCCTTCACGCCTCATTTAACTCTGTGTGAGGGGGGGGTTCCCTTCCAGCAGGGATGAAAGGAGGGTCATTCTCCTTCTTTCAATCTCAAGAAGGGTGGCTCCACCCCACTCCCATATTTACCCTTAAGGACGTCCCCTTTTCGTCTTGGTAAAGCCCAAGCTCCTCAAAATGCATTCATCTTTCCCATGTGCCTAATTATGGGAGTCTCATTCCAGCCCTTGCCTGCCTTCATCTGGAATATCATCTGTTACCCAGTCCTTCAGAGTTCAAGGTCCACTGGTTAAGGATCCTTCTTTGCTCTTTGGCCTTTCCCCCCCAGGGATATTTTCTGAGACTCCACATACAGGAAAGAGATATAATCCCCTCTCTCACACACACAACACTGGAAGTCCATTCACAGGGCAGGCTCTAGGGCAAATGATGCCCTGTGCAAAACAAATCTATGAAGGCACCCCCCTCCCCCAACTGATTCCCGCTCTGGGTAAGGAAGTTAGACCGGGAGGAGGTGGGAGAAGGGCAAACACGCCCCCTTCCCTCAGATTGACACGGATTGGCAGCAGTGGGCACGCTTTCTCTCTCCCCCTGACATCGGCACACTCCCCATTTCCCCCTTCCCACCACTCCTGGTGCTGGCCTTAGAAATATAGAAATACAGATTCTCTAGTTATAGCAATGCTGCATCTACAGAATAAAAAGACTGATTTTTTTTTTTTCATTTTCTGTCAATCATGTGTCACTGGATCACACATCACCAGCAGAATTGTCCCCAAAAAATTCTCCGAGACAAATTTAAAATTTTGGCTAAATAACCAAGAAGCAGAGCACACCCCTAGAATATGCATACTTTAGCCTACCATTGATTGTATGCGGCAACTCGACTATAAGCCATTATAAGAAAAACCTTTTAGGGCCTTATATGCAATAAAGAAAGCCCTGGCCAGTTCTAGCCATCCAGTGAAACTATAGTTTAAATTATTTGACAGCATTGCGTCAACAATTTTAGAAAATGGATATAAGATCTTATTTGGGTGATATTGAACACCCTATAGATTACACAAAATATACCTACACTGTCAGTTAAGTGTTAGAGACAAATACAGAATAAATAGATAATAAGGCATAAAAAGAAATGTACAGATAAAAAATGAACTGGAAATATCAATGAGTCAGATGCTATATACAGTGGAATATTACCATTCCTCATAAACCATCTAACAATAAAATCAAGAAATAAAAATCACAAATCATAATGATAAAACCATTCTAATAAAAATAAATATTTAAAAACTTGGATGAATAAAACATTCAATAATTAAAAAGTTATAAATTTCCCAAAATACTAATAAAATATTTCAAAATATCAAATAACACTCATTAATTATAACTTATATAGCAGGACCCCGAGTTGGCTTGCTGGCTGAAACCGGGAAGCTACATTGCCAGGGTTCATCCAGCGGGTGGGGGTGGGGCAGGTTATCCTCCTGACCCTTGTTGCTGTCCTAGGGATAACTTTCTACTCCTTGCTCCTTCACACTTCCCTCTCACTGGTTAATCAGCTCTCACTTGAGAAAAAAAACCCCACATGGACTGAGGATGGTGTTCAAATAAAAATGTACTTAAAGTTTGTAAAGCAAGATCCAAGCCAGAATGGCAAAAATAAAAAAAAAAGCATCAGAAAAATCATAATCAGAAAAGTTAGAGTCTCTTTATCCATGATTCATCCCAAAGTTGTTCTTCTCCCAGCTGAACCAGAGGAAAGGAAATCCTTTGTAAACAACCAATTTCCAGCTTGAAATAAGGGGCTGGACAGGTAGGAAAAAAACACCCCGATCTTCCAAAACAGATAACTCTAACTGTCTCTCTCAAAAGTATCAAAGTCTCAGCAATCTCCCACCTCTGCTGTTAACTGGTTACAAAGTTAAAAAGATCCAGAACCCAGCCCTTCAAGGTACCGGGGCTTTGCCCTCCTTTCAGGAAACTGGTTAAAAATTCCAATCTTCCAAAAATCCAAGACTTCTATTCTCAGAATCTCCAAAAATCGAATTCCCTCCACAAAATCTCCTCTCCTGAGACCCTGGGATAATCTCAGGCTCCTTACTCTGACTTCAGTATCACCTTCCCTCTGGCCCTGAGCATGTTCAAGGGGCAATTTATACCCCTGAGCCACAGCCCACAAAAACGATGCAGATAAAAAACAGGATGAGGACTCCAAAAAATGCAAAACCCCTCTTTAGATGTAATATATTGGGAAAAATGTTAGTGACAGACAAAGCTGGATCACACTAAGGGTTAAAAAAATCTCCTGTTTCCATACCTGGCATCTTTTGATTACCGGTCACCCTGAAACTGTTGTGGACTGGGAGAGGTTGGGGTCATAGGGGCTGCACAAACTTTATCTTTTCTCCCTCACACACACACTTACATATTCATTTCCTCTTTCATACATATACCCATGCTCTCACACGCACTTACTCTCTTTCACATATACAGACTCTCTCTCCTTTATATACACATGGACAAGTTCTCTCTTTCGCGCACATACATGCACGTACACACACAGGCTCTGATACACACATACCCATATGTTCATTCTCTCACACACTTCTCTCTCACACTCTTGTCCATGCTCTTATACACAGTCCCTCTCATTCACATACACAGGCTCTCTCTATCCCTCATACACACACACACACACACACACACATACCCCGACTGGCTTTCACACATATAACACTTTATCTGTGTGTGTGTGTGTGTGTGTGTGTGTAGATGAGAGAGAGCTCTCTCTCTCACACACACACACATACCCACACAGGCTCTTACTCTCTCACATACACACACTTGTAGATGTTTATTCTCTCACATACTTCCTCTCTCATATACACTCCCATGCTCTCACACACATCCTCTCTCTCCCTCACACAGATGTACACAGGTTCTCTTCCATACATACATGCACACAGGTTCTTAAACACACACTCTCAGGCCCTCTCCCACTCTCCATACCTGGGAACATTTGATTCCAGTCACCCTGAGATTGTCATGGATTAGTCAAGGATGGGAGGTGTGCACAAAGTTTCTCCTCTCTCTTATATAAAATATACACACTCTCATATGCTCATTCACAAGTGCATACTCATGCTCTCATATACTCACAAACATGCTCCCTCACACAAGATTATGCTCATACATACATACCAACTTACATGCACATGCAGGCACACACACAATTATTCACTCACACATATACACCCTCCCAGATGCTCACTGACTCACACACACAATAAAACCTCTACAGATGGTACAGAATACCGCAGCGAGACTACTTACTAATTCAAATAAAAGAGATCATATCTCTCCCATACTGCAGTCCCTACACTGGTTACCTATCAAAGCCAGGATTTCGTTCAAAGTACTTATGATGATACATAAAGATATTCATAAAACTGCCCCTCTCAATCTATGCCATCAATTCCGTGCTCATTCCTCTGAAAGACCTATCAGAAGAGCTTATTTGGGCTCTCTACATGTTCCCCCTACCAAATCATTACTAAGCAAAAGAGCATTATCTACTTCTGGGCCGACGCTTTGGAACACTCTTCCACCTGACCTCCGTCAAGAACAGTGTCTCCTGACCTTCAAGAAGGACTTAAAAACTTGGCTGTTTAATCAAACTTTCCCTGAAAACCTTGGTTCTCCTAGATGCAGATCCTAAAACATGAATACAAGACTTTAACTATTCATTTTATTATTATTATTTATTTTTTTTTATCTTATTTATTTATTTTATTTATGATTGACTCACAATTTATTTATTGTGGCTATAGGCTTGTTGTTGTTCCTTAATTCCAATTGTTTCTAATATGTTCAATGGTTTATATGCACCGTTTATTGTATCGCCTCCTAGCGAAAGTTAAGTTCTTTGTAAACCGGAGTGATCTATATCCTTTATAGGAATATCGGTATATAAAAATTATAAATAAATAAATAAATAAATAAATAAATACATACACACACACACACACACACACACACACACACACTCTGACTCACACATGTGGTCTCTCATATTCTTCTCCCTTTCCTTCTCCTTATAAATAAAACAAAAAATATATTTGCTTACATTGGTGGTCAGGGAAGATTCAGCATGGTCCCAAAAAATAGGATATAGGTTAGCTCCCTGCTGCGGTTCCCAACCCAAAGATTGTATGTGTCCCTTGGTGTGGAAAGGGAGGTGCTGGAAGGCCCCAATGCTGGTTTTCTTATTATATTTTGCTGCTGACCCAGCATGAGGGGAGCCGGTGGCTGAGAGCAATGGTTTGGCAGTGGCAGAAGGTCCCTGTGCAGCCTCCCATCAGCAAAGGCAGAGGCAGGAGAGGTGTGAGGGGAAGCAGCAGGAGTACTGTCCACTGTCACAGAGATAGTAAGGGAGCCGCAGGAAGAAGAGCCTTGCAGGAGGCTCCTGCTATAAGAAAAAAAAGCTGCTGCGGGGCCTGGTGTTGGTTGCAGTGGCTCTGCAGGCAATGGAGTTGCTGCAACTCACACAAACAGTGTCCCCACTGGCAGCAGTGACCTTTTTTTTATGGGGGGGGGGCAGGACACTGACAAGTCACTTCAAATTAATACCAGTATGATTCTGAACCTGCGATCCCCAGTGCGCCTCATGCTTCATGTCTGCTTCCTTGGGGAGGGGAGGAGGTGAGCGTACAGCATGAGGCTCAGTGTCAGGCCTCACTTCCGCTGAGATGGTACTTGATAGGCTAATGATGAGGTTTGAGCCAAAGCACCAATAGTAAAAGAACAGAAAAGGTACTCATTGGAGAGGGGACGCTGTCATGCGTTGGTATGGCGGATCCACAGTGCCTCCTCAATCATGGTGCTCTCTCACACCTCCCAAAAGCCAGCTATGTCCATTCTAAACCCCCAAAGCCATCCACATAGTGTATGCAAGGAAGATACATTTCTGGGTTCAGTTTCCATCGATTATATTACTGGTTCTGCAATCCGGTTTATCAATATCAACATTTTTTATATCATCTTGTTCATCTTCAACATAGCTCAATAAAATAGTTCTCAAATGCAACTGAAATGGGGCAGCCCAGTTCATACTTTGTCAGGGTCATAGGTGCCATCTGTAGGGTAGAACTTGTATGCAATTTGTCCAGGCCTTTAAGCCTTTTATTTGCCCTCACTTGCAGCTCTTGAGGGCAAGGATACATTATTCTGAGAAGATGACCTTTCTTTCATATTCTTCCCCACCCTGGGACTGGTGAGAAAACCCATAATAGAAACCCAGAGATCCTGGAAAGCAATGTACAGCTGCCTCAGCTTTCAAGTTTCCATACACCTCTTCTGCTAGCTAAGTGGCAAGAACTACAGCCCATACACTTTCAGGCTATTTCCCTACCCATGCCACTCTTTCAAACTTTTGTAAATAGACCACTAGATTCTCTTTAATTTCCATATTGTTCAATCCTTTGTTAGGGTCTGGGTAAAATCAGTTTCTAGGTTATAGTCCAGTGCAAACTAAGTGATTCAGCCTGTGTCTACTGCCTTACTGAGTCCATCTGCCTGCCAAATTGTTGAAACAGTCTCATAGTGGCCTTGGCCACCTACCTACAGGTACACAGGTCACCATTCCTGACTTCTTTCTGACAACCATATATGGGAGGCTGGAGTAGGTGATCATCTGACAGGCCAGATATGCCAGGTTATAGGTTCAATAGTGTTTATTTACAGAGTGTTGGGACAGCAAACAAAACGTCAGGCCGGGAGTCTTAACCTCACATCAGCATTTACACAGTCTTTTGATTAACCCTTAGTTCAGGGCTGCTGGAGTCAGACAGTAGCCTGCACCGGCATTTCAGTGGTTTTAGCTCATCTCTATGGGCACAGTAGGTTCATTCTGGGAACAGTGAGTGGAGCTTCTCTTTGGGGAACAGGATCTAGCTTGCATTTTAAGGATGAGGCTCAGGTTCCTCCCTGGGCCAAGCACAGTTTCAACTTCACCTCTCAGGGATGCGAGGTTCCAGTTCCAACCTGGGATCGCAGGTTTACGTTCTCCTCTTTGGCAAAAGCTTCATGGAACCTTCCACACCTAGACACTCTTGCAGGGAACTGCATCTCTCACATGATGGGCAGCAAGCAAGGCTTTAAACTGCCCAGCTTGCTCCCTAAATAGGGGAGTCTCTTTATCCCATAGGGAGTAGGCTATCCTTGGGATTTTCCATAGCAGCTTTCTATACTTCTGACTGCACCATCACAAAACAGTATGGATCAACAACAAAGCTCTATAATCCAGTGTAACATACTTGCTTCCTGTTACATGATGATGCCTTTTACTGGACTAAATACATTTATTAATAACTTTCAAAAGCTAAGCTTCCTTCATCAGGTCAAAGCAAAATGAGAAGCTTAATGCAAAGGATGATGTTGCCTGACCATATAAATAAATCATATGTTCCATTGTAATGCCGCTGTAAAGTAAATCTAGTCTAAGAAAATAAGAGATGCCATGCTGGGTCAGACCAAAGTCTGTCGAGCACAGAATCCTGTCTCTGGCACAGGTCAAGCCAGGTCACAAGTACCTGGCAGATCCCATGAAGTAGATCTATTTCCTTAGTCTACTTGGCTAATAATGTTTATGGATGTTTCCTCTAGGGACTTGTCCAAGGCAAATCTCCAGAGCCATAGCTTGCCTATGGTTAACATGGCCATGGCCATAGGGTAAATGATCTAAGGGAGCCACCCTTGGGAGAGAGAAACACCAGACCCACGTATCACACGTCTGTGTCATGGGATAATTACAGACGGACTATTCATGCTTCATAGACTGCACAGTTAGAGCTGTCGTATGTTTGAGTAGGCAGACCTAAGACCCGGGGGAATGGGAATTGGCAGACCCTGCCTTCGCACAAATTGTGGCCTTAATGGAGTTGCCATTGGTGGGACCTGATGGCAACCTGCCAGGATGCCAAAGCCAACAATTTTTTCAGTAGAATGAAAGAAATGGGTTTGAGAAGTGTCATTGTCCTAACCCAGGCTTGGTCAACAGAGAAACTGCTGTATGTGTTTCTGCCTTTTCTCATGATGTGGGTCCTCCAGAGCAGTGTTTTCCAACCTTTTCCTGGAGGCATACCCTACCTGTTGCGTTTTCAGGATTTCCCTAATGAATGAGATAGATTTGCATACATTGGGGATCCAGGGTAGTGCAAATCTATCTCATATATATTTATTGATGCAACCCTGAAAACCCAACTGGTTAGGTCTGCCTCCAGGAGAGGGTTAGCGAAAACTGTTCTAGAGGATTGCGTCTCACCTATGATGGGTCATTCTAGTAGCACCAGATTGGTATGCGTATCTGGCCAGGTTAAAAAAAGAGCCACTAGACTTTAGCATAAGCAGAAGTCTCCTGAAACAGGAGCCAATAGTAAGGGAAGACACAGCTCCAAGTTATCTTATAGCAAAGGTTGAGAAAATATGGTTATTCAGAGGCAGTGATTGGTACAATGCTGAGGGCATTAGAATTAATGAGGGCAAACATTAGAATATGGAGAAGTTTTGGAGCCGTGTGTGTGTGTGTGTGTGTGGAAGGGGGGGGGGTTTGCTTCACCCCTGGCTACAGTTCAATTTTTCAGGGAATTAAACGTGTGCCCTATAAGTCAATAGTTAATTCTGCCGTGGGATCTAAACCTGGTCCTAACATAGTAACACAGTAACATAGTATTGTTGGCAGAAAAACAACGAGTGAGATAATCAAATTTGCAGATGACACAAAATTGTTCAGAGTAGTTAAATCACAAGCAGATTGTGATAAATTGCAGGAAGACCTTGTGAGACTGGAAAATTGGGCATCCAAATGGCAGATGAAATTTAATGTGGATAAGTGCAAGGTGATGCATATAGGGAAACATAACCCATGCTATAATTACACAATGTTGGGTTCCATATTAGGTGCTACAACCCAAGAAAGAGATCTAGGTGTCATAGTGGATAACACATTGAAATCGTCGGTGCAGTGTGCTGCGGCAGTCAAAAAAGCAAACAGAATGTTGGGAATTATTAGAAAAGGAATGATGAATAAAACGGAAAATGTCATAATGCCTCTGTATCGCTCCATGGTGAGACCGCACCTTGAATACTGTGTACAATTCTGGTCGCCGCATCTCAAAAAAGATATAATTGCGATGGAGAAGGTACAGAGAAGGGCTACCAAAATGATAAAGGGAATGGAACAACTCCCCTATGAGGAAAGACTAAAGAGGTTAGGACTTTTCAGCTTGGAGAAGAGACGACTGAGGGGGGATATGATAGAGGTGTTTAAAATCATGAGAGGTCTAGAACGGGTAGATGTGAATCGGTTATTTACTCTTTCGGATAGTAGAAAGACTAGGGGGCACTCCATGAAGTTAGCATGGGGCACATTTAAAACTAATCGGAGAAAGTTCTTTTTTACTCAACGCACAATTAAACTCTGGAATTTGTTGCCAGAGAATGTGGTTCGTGCAGTTAGTATAGCTGTGTTTAAAAAAGGATTGGATAAGTTCTTGGAGGAGAAGTCCATTACCTGCTATTAAGTTCACTTAGAGAATAGCCACTGCCATTAGCAATGGTTACATGGAATAGACTTAGTTTTTGGGTACTTGCCAGGTTCTTATGGCCTGGATTGGCCACTGTTGGAAACAGGATGCTGGGCTTGATGGACCCTTGGTCTGACCCAGTATGGCATTTTCTTATGTTCTTAAACCCCAAATGGTCCATCCCTACTACCCACCAAACTTCCCATGGCAGCAACTGCCACTCCGTGCAGGTTACCCCCAAATGTCCCCCAAGGGCAATGTCCTTAGATCCATTGTAGCAGTCCCCTATGAGCAGCTAAAAAAGGCAATGCTTAAAAGACCAAATCGCTGAAAGACAAGAGTTCTGGTGGCCAACTCAGCCAGGAGAATTTCAGAACTAAAGGCACTATCATGCAGAGATCCTTACTTGGGATTTTCTAGGGAAGGAGACCAGTCCCCTCTTTTTTTCTAAAGGTAGTTTCGGAATCCCTTCTGAACCAGCATTTAGAAAGCATGAATGCAAATGCATTCAGGAAGTCAGACAAGCTACTTGTTCTGTTTGGAGGGCAATGGAAAGAGAATACAGCTTCATAAGCATCCACACTACCTTGGCTGCATACATTGGCCAAGGTAAGTCAGGTCTGAAGGGGGCTAAGAGTGCACTCCATTAGGGCACAGGCCTCATCTTGGGCAGAACACAGCTTGTTTGCACCACATGTATCTGTACAGCAGTGACATGGACGTCATTACATTCATTTGTGAAACAAACTAGACATTCAGGCTAAGGAGGATTTCAGTGTTTGCTACTAGAATTTTGGAGATGGTAGTGGCCTCGCCCCAACCAGATTAGGCATTGCTTTGGCATATCCCAATTGTCTGGACTGGTCTGGCAGAATGACAAGGAAGGTGAAATTTAAGCATACCTGTTAATTTCCTTTCCTTGAGTTCTGACAGACTAGTCCATAACCCATCCAGGACCACATTTAAAAAAAAAAAAAAAAAAAGAGAGAGAGACTGGAGAAAGGACTCCAGCGATGGAAGAACAGGAGCACCTGCACTTGACACTGGGATGAGTAAGAATTATTATTTTGTATTCTTTTTTTCTCCTTTTCGAGGTTGTCATTTCTTTCATTTTGCTGCCTTGCTTTGGTTTCCCTCCTCCTACATGTTGTAGAGTTAGGAAGGGAAGAAGGTAAATGCTGTAGGGGAATGCACGGTCTTGGGCAATGAACTACTGGCAGCCTCTCCTGCTATCCCAAGCTATACAAGGATAAATGACAACAGTGCCTTCATCTGCTGGTAGGAGAGTGAAACCTACTTGTCTGAACTGGTCTGTCAGGACTTGAGGAAAGGGAATTAACAGGTATGCTTAAATTTCACCTTTGTGGTCCCTTTATGCCAGGGGTGGGCAATTCCAGTCCTCTAGGGCCACAAACCTGTCGAGGTTTTAGGATATCCTAATGAATATGCATGACATAGATTTGCATACAACTGAGGCAGAGTGCATGCAAATCTCTCTCATGCATATTCATTAGGGATATCCTGAAAACCAGACTGGTTTGTGGCCCTCAAGGACCGGAACTGCCCACCCCTGCTTTATGCTGTATTTGTTGAGGGTCTGCCTGTGTTCTGTGTGTGTGATTGAGATGAGGTATTCTGCTAATGCAGGGGTGTAAATTCTAGTCCTCGGTAGCAACAAACAGGCCTGGTTTCCAGAATTTCCACAATTAATATGCATGAGATAGATTTGCATCCACAGCTTCCATTGTATACAAATCTATCTCATGCATATTCATTGTGGATATCCTAAAAACCAGGCCTATTTGTGACGCTTGAGGATTGGAGTTGTCCACCCTGTGCTAGTATGTTGTGGTTTTTTTTTGTGTAGGAATGTGTAGCAATCTAATTTGGAGATGTATTGATGTTTAGGATCTGGTTTAATATTTGTAGTGCTGTCTTTTCATAGGTTGGGTTGTTGCTGTTGAGTCCTGGGAGTCAGTGCTGTTTTGAATGGCAGGCTTGCTATTCCTAGGTTTGGAATGTTTTTTTGCAGGGTTTTGTGTTATTTTTAAAGTGCCTGGCAGTAGAGAATTTGTGTTACTGTTACTGAGGTTACACCAGAATTTGTATATTATATACATTGCACATCATTTGAGAAGGTATAATTGTGTATTTTCACTGTGGTAACATGTTTTATAGATCAAAAAATAATATAAGTTAAAAAAAACTCATAGTTGCATGCTATATCTGAATTCCATATTAATATAAATGGATGTATTTCTGTTATGTAAAGTCTATGAAATAATAAAGTTTCAATGGTGTAGAGGGTGGGGATAAGAGAACTGTTATCCATACCTTTGAGTAAGTCCAGTCTGCCCCCTCTCATTGTGAAGATTGTCTGGAGGATACCTGTGCAGATTGGCCCTCGACTCCACCTCCTCCCACACAACACAGACATGCAGGCCTCTAGTTTCTTTGTTTGATAGGGTTATCGTGTTCTATTTATGTTGTGTACAGGGCGAGGGAACACTTTCTAGTTGGCCACAGGTGTCAAATTGGCTGGGTACAGTGAGCCCTTGTACACCTCTTTTACACCCAGCTATCCTAGTCCCCTTGACCACGTCGTCTGGCAACATCTGCCATACTTGATTGTGCATTGGGTGAAAAAGTACTTTCAATGGTTTTCAATCTGCTGGTTGCTAGTTTCATGGCGCATCCCCTTGTTTTAGTATTTTTTTTTTTGATTGGGTGAACAATCGTCCTTTATTTACCTGTTCTACTCCACTCATGAGTTTATGAACTTCTGTCATGCCCTCTCCTCTCAGCCATCTCTTTACCAAGCTGAAGATCTCTAACCAGCATAGCCTCGCATCATGAAAGAGCCATTCCATTGTCCCCCCCTTTTTTTGTCTCCCTCTTCTGTATTTTTTTCTAGTTGGGTTTTTTTTTTTTTTGAGATGGGACAACCAGACCTGCACGCAATACTCAAGACGTATGACACAGAATGAACCCAACTCAGCAGACTAAATGGGACAAAAAACTCTACTTTTTGTGTTGGCGGAGATGAATTGAAATTGCAGCCTTAAGGAGGGCATCCCCTAGCTGTGTGCCAGGAAGGGCACATTCCTCCACTCCGAGTGTCAGATGAGGGCCATTTCTGAAGACAAAGGGATAAACTGTCACCCTTTGCACAGAGGTGGTCCTGATATGTAGGCAGCTGATGCCGGTGGAGGCGAAGGCCTTTGGTGGTTGGTCTTACAATGAAAGGGAGCTGGAAGGGCTGGCAGGAGAGGAGCTGAACTGACCTTGAACCAGTGAGATACAACTAAAATTGGATAAACATTAGGAAAAAAATATATATACTGTGTGCTATGAATATGTGACTAAGCTGCTAACTAGTCTTTCAAAAGCTTTTTTCATATCAAATTAATACTCTTTTGGCAGCCAAAAAGTGCATCATTCAACTTTGGAACCAGGAAGTGTCTCCCTGACTCCCAATGTGGATCTTTTAATCATCAAGAAAACAGGCTTTTATCAGCTTGTGCAGTAAAGCTCAGCAGCCTGAAGGAATCTGGGGGAGATTACTGGAGCTCTCTCCTGGCTCCATCAGGTTATAGCATCAGCATTAAGGCCCAGTAAAGCTTGCAGATTGCAGAACTGACTGCTCCCACCTGGATCTCTTTCAGCTCCATTTAACTCCAGTGCAAAAGAAGGCACTTTATGAACTTGGTGTTTGCTGTACTGACTTTATAACCCTGTGGTTCCCAGACTCTGCTGCTATTATATGGATGCAAGGGTCTGTCTGAGAATCTCCACAACTGCACCAAACAGCTGCAGTCACCAGTGTTATAATGCTATGGAGGTCATGCTCAGGGGGAAGACCGGGGAGGGGACTAATAGTGCTATAGAAGTAATGTTTTTAGGGTTCCAGGAAACAGCATTACAGTTTTGGAACCTGATATACTGCAGCCTAACAGTAGCCCAGGAAGTAAAGATGTGTGAAATGTAAACATTTTCTTTTAACAATATTTGCAAATGCATTTATTATAAGCTTTAAGAAGGAATTCAATAATTGTTCACTACTTTCAGTAAAACAAACCAAAATATTTCAATTATATTTAGGAAAAAAAAAGTTGAAAAAAAAACACCTCATTAAGAATTTGTATGAATTTGCTTTTTTATGCTAGAAACAAGCTGGTTTCAAAGGGAAGGATAAAAGCGACCTCTTTCAAAGCACCATAGCCATGTAATTTAATTAATCTTAGCCTTGTTATCTCTGTGGGTATCTCCTTTTTGCCTTAGCATATTCACAAACTGAGGGAGTGCTATGTTGGTGGTTTAGGCAAAGAAGTGCCCTTAGACCAGCCTTGAACTCTTAATCAAACCAGAAATATATTCCAAAAGGAAGTAAACAGGCAGCAGAAAATAACATCAACCTAATATAACAGGAGTCAGTAATGAATAAACATCCTTAAAGGGCTAGATTTAACCAAATTCAGAACCTGAAAAATGTTATGGCCCAAAAATATTCTGCATATTTGGCAAATAAAAAATTATTACATCCTGTACCGCAGCTGAGTCCCTGTTTAGCTCAGAAAAAAATGCACAACTCTAGTATATGAGTTTATAGACTGGCCTCTAGCCTGACTAGCATTATACATTACTTTTCTGAAACAGTCACTTTCTTGGTGTCGACCGCTAGATCTCTGCAGAGCTTGTTCCTGTTCAAATGTCAGATTGATCAAAGTGCAAGAAATCAAAAAATATTTGCCCATCCCTTCAGTCACAACATGACCTTGTTCAAATATGCTCGGAACCACTGATGTGGGGCCCAGCTCCATAGAATTCAATAGCGAAAAAATGAAATGCAGAAAAAGAAATTTGAAGTCTTGACAATGCAATGGGGAACGTTCTTTATACTTTTAAGGATGGGACAGAGACTCTTCTAAAGAAGTTAGAGAAGGCTCACAGGTATATAAGAAGAACATTGTTAACATATGTTAGCTGCACTGTACACTTTGCTTTGCTCTCACTGCCCTCACAATCAGCATTGCACATCAAAGAGGACCGATCCCTTCATAAACAAGACTTCAGGTCTTTGCACAATTGGGGAGCTGCATTCTCCACTCTACCACTCCTAGCATACCACGGTTTGACAACTAAAAACCCAAAGGCTGTAACAGCTGCAGCAACATCTGGAAAAAAAAGACCCTGAGACCTTGAAAGCTAATGTACAAAATCTATGTATGATTTATTTTATATGAGCCACATAACCTCTAAAGTATCCCTAAAGTCTATGTACTCAGAGGCCAATACAGCGCCAAATATTTTAATCCATCTGGAAGAAGCAGTGCCCCAAAGACCCTTCAGTCCAATGTTTTCTTCCTGACATGTAAGTTACGAACCATCAGTTTATAGATTTATATTCTGCTTTACATAACCTCCAAGAAAACATCAAGACCGATCACAATGTCTTCAAAGCAGCATAAAAACTGGAAGGAAATAAAATACAATGTAACATAAAACAGTTATTTCTCCTCCTCCCATATTTAATTTACATTTACACTGTACTATACATTCTGGTTCATTGTGCTCCCGTGAACTCCTTAAGGCGCTGCAAAAGGACAAGTTTAGAGTTGCTAGCCATGCATTAGGTATTAAGAAATAAGTTCTTAAAGAAAATAGGAAAAGTTGGTAATAACATAAAAGCATCCAACAGTCACCAACCCATCCCCTGCCACCCTCTCCCACCGTTGACAGAGTGGCTGCCCATCCATGACTGGAAATACACGAATATCTTAACCCTTTGAGAACCCATTGTCCCTGAATTCAGGGACAGCCTAATATCAATATCAACACCCGTTATCCCGGTAAACCGCTAACGGGTTTATCACCATAGGAGCCTAGGGTTCAAAGGGTTAATATCTTCATGGGCCCAGAGACTCCCGGCACTTATTGCCAGATCACGATTCTTTGTAAACAGCTTACGAACAGGCAAGTGATAGCCAAGATTGTGACAGCGTTAAAACACAGTACTGTAAGAAAATATGCAAGACAGGAGGTGCTGAGCCACAGAAGCCCTGATAAACAATCACCAGCATGTCAAGTGTGTGTGTGTGTGGCGGTGGGCGGGGAGAGATGAGGGTGGGTGTGTTTTCTTCTGTTACAGTTCAGCCATAAAAGAGTTTCTTTGTAAGATTAAGAACTTCCCGCTGTTGGGTGAGAACTGTCCAGTTTGCAGGAAGGGCACAAAGCCGCCCTTTGTTGCACTGAAATCCCAGGAGAGCTGAGAAGTCAGCACCGTTGAAGCTTTTTCACCCTCTGGCACTTCATGCTCTTGTTTTATGGGGTTATAGCTGTCCCAGGCTGCTGGGCGATTGGAATGTCCTCAGCACTCCTCCAACAGGGACCGAGAAACTGCGCAGCAGCACTGGCCAGAGCCTTAGGGAAGGCAGCACCCATACCCCAAAAGGGACGTGGAAGAAAAGCATCCAGTCAGTGCCGGGGTTTGAAGATAGGAGCATTTGGAAATTTGTGGCCACCATTACCCTTGCCAATTTCAAATCTCAGGCCACTTCTAGAGTGCTACTCCTCGGCTCCCTCTTCCCCCCCCCCCCCCCCATATTTCTCATCCATTTTAGTTCCTATGCTTTTTCCTTGAGGGACTTTGTGTACTGTATACAGGAGGCTTTAAGGAGTTCAGCTCAATTCCAGCAGCTAAACATTAGAGCAAGGATAGACAACTCGGGTCCTGGAATGCTGCAATCAGGTCTGATTTTCAGGCTACCCATAATGAATATGCATGAATATTTACTTGTACTGCCTCCACTGCAAGCAGATATATCTCCTGCATATGCATTATTGGTGCCCTGAAAGCCAGATGTGTTTGTAGCACTCCAGGACCAGAGCTGCCTATCCCTGCATTGCATTATCCCCGATTTGCTGCCTCTTGTTTCCCATCAATGCATGCAAATCTAAATTTGCATGCATTGGAGACCCAGTAGATGCAAATTTATCTCATGCATCATCTCATCAACAGCTGTTCAGTTACCAGGATAGGCTGTTCGGTTACCAGGATAGGATTGGGCAGCTCAGATTTGTAGAGGTTCTCTAATAGCCACTGCTATTACTATCAACAGTAACATGGAATAGACTAAGTTTTTGGGAACTTGCCAGGTTCTTATGGCCTGGATTGGTCACTGTTGGAGACAGGATGCTGGGCTTGATGGAATATTGGTCTGACGCAGTATGGCAACTTCTTATGTTCTAATGATATTTATGGACATGCCATCTTTTCCCAATGTTGATCTCAAGGCAGATTACAATAAAATTTAAACAAAAAGAGGTACTGAGTAGTTTTCAATCAGAGCACGCAATTGGAAAAGCAATGGGATCCAACCTGGCAAACCCATTTGTGAAGAGTTTAAGACCTGGCTGAGCCCCTGCCATGTATAACACAATCCTTGATGGAAGTTCTGGGATGGAAGAGGAAGACCTGGGTAAAAAGCCATGGCTTTGGTTTAGTTTTTTATTTTTTTTTCCTGAACTTAATGTAAAACGATTCCAGGCATAGGGCGAGTGGTAATTCATTCCAAATTTTTGGCACATTCGAGCTTAATGTGTGGAGTATCATGTTGGTGGCAGTCGGCGGAGGAGAGCCATTTGGGAGGATCAGAGTTCCCTTGAGCTTTTGTAAGGGTAGAGAAGTCGGGAGAAGTGTTTAGGAATTTGCACATTGTGAAGACAATGAAAAGTCTTTAATTTTTGCCCTGTTTTCCACTGGGAGCCAGTGAAGTTTATGTAGAATAGGCTTGATATGATCTTCACTCAACGCACAATTAAACTCTGGAAGTTGTTGCCAGAGGATGTGGTTAGTGCAGTTAGTGTAGCTGGGTATAAAAAAGGATTGGATAAGTTCTTGGAGGAGAAGTCCACTACCTGCTACTAATTAAGTTGACTTAGAAAATAGCCACTGCTATTACTAGCAACAGTAACATGAAATAGACTTAGTTTTTGGGTACTTGCCAGGTACTTGTGACTTGGATTGGCCACTTGGTTGGAAACAGGATGCTGGGCTTGATGGACCCTTGGTCTGACCCAGTATGGCATGTTCTTATGCTCTTATTGCTTTTGCACCTACCAAAATTCTCACTGCAATACTTTGAAGATCCTGGAGCCGTTTTGTGCTGTATTGTGAGATGCCAGTGTATAGAGAGCTGCAGTAATTGATTCTGCTAGTGCTTAGAGCCCTGTATGCTAGTTAATAGAACATGCAAGTCCAGGGCAGCAGGTAGCAGTCATGTCTGGGGTCCTTTTCGGCTTCTATCAGGAAAGGCTCAGAAACCCCTTCTGGCCACAGCGCAAATGTTATCAAAGCCAAGCACCATGGAAAATGATAACATCCACACTCCCAAAATGCATGGAGCAAGACTTTGCTGCTAACTGGGGCTCTGGCCAGCACTGCTCCATTCAGTGAGATGCATAAAATAATTTAGCAAGGAGTGCCCAAGAGCCTCCTCCAGCACACCACTGGAAAGGATGACATGTTAGACCCTTGCCTTTTCAATCCACACACTCTTCTGAGCGTAAAGAATCACATTCCAGAATGTCCCTGCAGTCAAGCTGTTGATTTAATGATATGGGCCACTTGCTTGTATCACCTGTATATTCTCCCACTGTGTACCTGCTGCGATGAGAGCTCCCTTGCACCTGCAGCGAGTATTTACTGTACATTGCTGTTAAAATAGCCTTTGCCCACCTTACAGCTTTAACTTAAGGTATGCTTGCTATGACCAAGATAATCGATGTGTGCAAGCCATCACACTGAATTCATAGTCACAGAACTCATTTGGCTAACATTCCAATTCAGTAGTGAAGTTGCATCATTGCCCCATTAGCCCATAAACTATATGGCAAATAAAGCAAGCTGTATACCATCCCTTTTTATTGAACTAATTTAGTAAAAAAGAAAAAAAAAGTATTGAAATTTTCAAGAATATTAATTTGCCCAATAAAAATATTTATGTATTTATTTATCAAGTTTTCTATACCGTCGTTAAGACAAGCCATCACCACAATGGTTTACAAATTATAAAATACATAGAATAAAACATACAGTAGTAAAAGAACAGTTGGAATTTAAACTAATAATAGCAGTAAGAATAAACTAAGAATAAATATAAAATAAAAGAATAAAATAGATAAAAGATAGCAATAAAATAAGTAAAAAGGTTAAGAATTAGATGCTATTTCATTTGCTAGTTGTGTACACCTTTTCGAACAGTCAGGTTTTTAAATCTCATTTAAACTTCTTAAAATCGGTTTGTAGTCTCACATTCATCGATAACGCATTCCATAGTTTAAGGCCCTGCAAGCGACACAGCTCTTTCTCTAACTTGGTTCAGATGTGCAGAGTGTTCAGCAGGTATTGACAGTAAGCCTTTATTGGAGGACCTTAAATTTCTTTGGGGCACATGGAGCCTAATGGCAGTGTTTAGCCAGTCTACTTGCTTGCCGTATATTAGTTTATGTAAGGTGCATAGTGTTTTAAAGTGAATACGGGATTCAATCGGTAACCAATGTAAAGCTATCAGAATCAGAATGATATGGTCCCTTTTTCTACTGCCAGTTAGAATCCTTGCTGCTGCGTTCTGCAGGATCTGTAGCGGTCAAATAGAGGAGGCTGGTAGGCCTAGGAGTAAGGAGTTACAATAGTCCATACTAAACTTAGTGATTGCAGGACTGTTCTAAAGTTGTTATGAGATAATAAAGGTTTTAGTCGTTTCAACATCATTAGTTTTGACATAGCCTTTGCATACTTTACTTGTTATGTGTTTCTTAAAACATAGCTCAGGATCGATGATGACTCCTAGGTCACGTACGTATTCAGCTAATGTGAATGTGATATCTTGTAGTGTTGTCAACTTATTTGTTGACCTGTATTTCCACAATTGCAGTAACAAAAGATGCCAAATGCAGCTGCACTAATTTCAGTAATAAAATCAGTTTGGGTCGTTCAGCGGCTCATGCGCGTTAAGCATGTGCTGTCATTCTTAAAATGACACTTGCTTTGTTTTATTTCATTTCCCATCGAAACACACGCACAAAAAACCCCAACGAAATTGTTTTGTTTCTTTTCTGCAGGCTAGCCTACACTAACAAACAAAACAAAAATCAAAAATAGCAAACAAAGGGGCTGATGCAATACAGTGCGCTCAGCCGAGTGCACTGTTTAACCTGCAGTTGGACATGGGTTGTGTAGGCACAACCTAAGCCCCTTATGCAATAAGGGGCTCAGCACCTCTACAATGCACGGCGAAACTAATAATGCTCAGCACATGCAAATGCATGTTGATGAGGCTATTAGTTACTCACCTGGAATAAAAAACAAATAACGTGCATCCAATACACACATTTTTGTGCTCAGAAATTAATGCAAGGCATTAATTTCTGAGCACTCCCAAACATTGTACAGAAAAGCAGAAAATACTGTACAATGGGATGTACAGCTTTTCTGTACATCCTCCTACTTAATATTGTTGCGATATTAAGTAGGAGAAACGGAAGATTAAAAAAAAAAAAATTTTATAAAAAGGTTTTAAAAAAAGTGCCGGCTGTCAGGTTCGGGAAACGGATGCTCAGTTAACCAGTGTCCGTTTTCCGAACCTGTGGCTGTGCGCCGATTTAGAAAACGGACACCGATAAATTTAGAGTCCGTTTTCTAAACCAGTGGATAGCCAGGAACTGCCGGCTTCTGCCAGGCGCACGCTGTCAAAGAGGCGCTAGGGGCATGCAATTGACCCTAGTGCCTCCATGACAACGCGACCCCTAATTAGCAAGGTGCCCTCAGGACAGGTGCCTGGGGGTGCGTTAGGAAAGCGGGCACTGAATACTTTCTTGCATTTTAATTGCATCGGCCCCAAAGTTTTCCCATGCAAACCCTTAATTTGCATGGAAATACCTGAATTGTTTTAGGCTCACTCAGAGGAGAGACAGACAGAACTAGAGTTCTGGGGACCAGCCTAATCAGTGTGTATGTGTAAGGAAAGTATTGAAAACAATGCATCCAGTACTTCATTCATTGGTTTTCGGCACAGAATATTATATATCTGAAAATAGAGCTATGAATATATTTTTCTTATTTACTAAATCCATTTTGCAAATTATAACTTCAGCCAACCTTCTCCAGATTGCCTATAAACTCATCAGATTACAAGTGCATTTGCCCTCCTCCAGATTCATTGGCTAGTAGCTGACTCTGTAAAATGGGATTCGGATAGCTTCCCATAGGATTAAAAATATTTGGGGGGGGGGGCTAGATTGTCTACAAATTCCTTTATCTGTGCATCACTGGTTTCTGCCTAACTAAACTTAGGAGAGAACTGGTACTCCCAGGTCAGTTTCCAACTAACAAAGAACCCATTTCATATCACTAAAACCATCTCAGTAATTCAGCAACTATTAATGTAGCTATAATCGAGTAATCTATTTAACTCCTTCCATTCCTTTTCTTGTTAAGAATGACCATCTTCAGTTCCAGTAGCCTCAAGCTATAGTGCGCTTGTACTTCAACAGACCATCTCCTTCCCACCACTACCACCACATGCCTAGGGGGCCAGGGTTATCCTCAGGTGGGGAGCTCCTCACTCTTTTGCTAGACCTGCATCCTCCCAGTGTCTAACATCACTTCCCATTCTGTAGGAACACCGGGAGGGGGGCCCACGAGCTACAGTGGACTAGATGTGGAGACGTCTGCACGGGTCCAGAATGTATGTTGTACCCCACTCCTCGCTGCTAGAGACAGAGGGGGTCCATTGAAGCTGATTCTCCCTGGGCCCTGCACCCAGGACTAAAATGACAGATTATTTAAGAAGTCTTGTGAATACAATGCGCTTGGTCTCAGTATATACAGGAATGCCAATTTTACAAACTAATTTTGGAGGAGGAAGCTCACTGATGTGTGAATTGAGAAACTCTGCTGGATGCAAAGGTTTATGATTCTCTTGTTTTGTTTTCATTCATTTTTTTTTTTTTTTTATAAAGTTGGCTTAGAGCTATACGTTTTCTGGGAAAACATCTACCTGTCCTGAGAATTTGGTTGTAGGCTGAATGGTTCAAGATTAATTACCAACTTCCTGGACCTGTAGGTAGAGGCTGAGCGAGTAATGGCTACAGCAGTAGTAAAAGACTTTAAACTTTATTTCTAAAAAGATGTCTTGTCTTGAAACTCATAGTGAAGTTGTGGAAGGTAAGGAAGCTACATCCATATTTGGACTTAGTCCTTCAAACCAGGAATTAATGTGTTGGTGGTAGCCCAGTTGGATTACTATAATAGCCTATGTGTGGGTCTTCCATGATGAATCACACATAGGCCACAAGTAGTGCAAAATGCTGCAGCACAAGTAGTCCTAGGCATACATCATCTGAGGCGTGATGTTTATAAAATGTGCATATATATTGATTATACACCACTTTGGAATATTTGTCTGATCAAGCAGGTAGTATAGAAGAATTTCTAAATGTGTGTGTACACAGAGACAAAACAAACGCTTAACATTCTAGTGTAAGAAAAAAAAAAAAAAAAGCACTAAAAATGTTCACTATATGAAAAGTTTTTATGTTGCACCTTTACATTCAATCCAAAACATGACTCCCATCAGACAGCCCTAAAGAAAAATCATTGCCCAAGTTCAAAACAGTCTCTGTCAGCTTCCTCTACAAGCATTTCTGTAAAAACAGAAAATTGGCATTGGATGTGTTATTCTTCTCAGGCTCATACTGAACATTTATATAGGGCTACTCAAAAGTACACAGCTTTGCACCACTACACAAGAGAGACAGTCCCTGCTCCATGGAGCTTACGCTCGTCTGCCTAAAATCTGACTTGCTTAGCTGATACAGAACAGCTTTCTTCCTTTCCTGGATCTTGCTCTCCTCTCTGTCCTGTTTTGACCTGATTGCAGGTAGCTTTTTTCTTTTTTTTTTTAAGTATCTTGCCTGCAAATTTTCTTCCTCTCAGCCCTATCTTTTTCTTCACACCTCCTCCAGGCGCTCCTTTTTTCCTTCTTCACCTACTTGCCTGCATGCAGATTCCATTTCTTTCTTGTCTTGCTACCATGGGAGTAAGCCTACACCCTTTCTTACCTCACTGTTCCGTCTGCCTGCAGGCTACCTTTCTCTCTATTATTCACATGGCAGCAAGTTCGCTTTTGCCCATTGCTCAATTTCCTTTCTGCTTCAGGCCCCATTTCCTCCTCCTCTTACTGTTATGCTTACTTACTGCAGACCCTTGATGTTTGTTCTCTATTACACCCTGACCCCCCCCCCCCCTCACCTTGCTGTCTGCACTATTCCTTATAGACCCGGGAACTCTCCAGATTTGGGCTGGAGATTCTAGAATTCCAAAGGAAGGACCAGGTATCCGGGCCAGCAGTATAAAACGCCAGGTACTGCTGCTCAAGAAGGTGTATGGGGCTCAGAAGATAGACACCTGGGGCCCATGCATGCTGGAAGAAAGCCGTATTTGAGTGTATGGCTGGAAGGATGAGCAGTGTCAGCGTCAAAGCATTGGTCTGCAGAGCAGAAAGAAGGAGCAGGGCAGCACTGGCATGCACAGCAGTAAGAAATAGTAGTCCCATCAACCGTGCGCACCTATAGGACAAGGCTGCTGTTGGTGGTGGGTGCAGGGTGTAAACAAAGAGACACAGAGAGAGTATGTATGTTTATGTATGGAAGAGAAGTGTCAGAATGAGCATGTGTACATAAGGGAGTGAGTGAATGGATGAGAGAGTGTGTGTGTGTAAGAGAAAGAAGTGAGAGTAAGTGGGAATGTGTGAGAGTGAATGTGAGTTGACTTGTGTGTATGGAAGAGAAAAGTAAGAATGAGCATTCTCATGAGAGAGTGTGCACAAGTGAGCGAGAAAATGTGAGTTGCATCCCAGGATACCGAAGGAGTTCAGAGATGTCCTGGCAGATTTGCTGTTCAATAGCTCCTTAGAGATGGGAGGGGTGCCGCAAAACTGGAGAAGAGCGGTTGTGGTCCCGCTTCACAAAAGTGGTAGCAGGGAGGAGACTGGAAACTATTGGCTGGGTAGCCTTATTTTGGAGGTGGGAAAATTAATGGAGACTCTGCTGAAGGAAAGAATAGTCAACTATCTACAATCCGCTGGGTTGCTGGATCCAAGGCAACATAGTTTTATCAAAGGAAGATCCTGACAAAAGAACCTGATTTTTTTTTGATTGGGTGACTAAAAAATTAGATCATGGATGTTCGTTTGATATGGTTTTCCTGCATTTTAGCAAAGCGATTGATAGGGTCCCATCTAGGAGGCTTATGAACAAATTGAAAAGCCTGGGAGTTGGTCCCAATGTGGTGGAATGGATTATAAATGGGTTGACAGACAGATGACAGTGACTGATGGTAAATGGAACCTACTCTGAGGAGAGAAGTTATAAATGGGGCGCCTCAAGGATCAGTTCCGGGGCTGGTTCTGTTCAATATCTTTGCGAGCCATATTGTGGAAAGGTTAAAAGAAAAAGTTTGCCTTTTTGCAGATGGCACTAAGAACCGCAACAGAGTGGACACACCTGAAGGAGCAGCGAGAATGAGAAGTGATCTAAAAAACTTAAGGAGTGGTCGAAGGTTTGGCAGCTGAGATTCAGTGCCAAGAAGTGCAGTAATCCAAAGGAGTTGTATGCGATGAGGGGCAAAAGACTGATGTGAAGGACAGGGAAAGAAACCTTGGGGTGACAAGTGTCGGACAATCTGAAGGTGGTGAAGCAATGTGACAAGGCAGTGGCTAAGGCCAGAGGGATGCTGGGCTGCAGAGTTCGAACCATCAGGAAAAAAGGCGATAATGCCTTTGTACTGGTCTTTGGCAAGGCCTCATCCGGAGTACGGTGTCTCAAAGAGGATAGAGAGGATGGAAGTGGTCCAGAGAAAGATGATCAAAAAGGTGTGGGGTCTGCATTGAAAGCCATATGAGATGCGACCAAAGAACCTGAATATATTTACCCTGCAGGAGAGGAGAGATAGGGAGATACGATACAGACATTTTAGTACCTGAAAGGAATTGATGCACAGGAATCAAATCTTTTCCAATGGGAAAGAAAGCTGTAGAAATAGGGGGATATAATTTGAAACTCCAAGTGGGTAGACTCAGGACCAGTGTCAGAAAATAGCTCTTCATGGAAAAGGAGGTGGACGCATGGAATGCCCTCCTGGAAGAGGTAGTGAAGAGCAGAACAGTAATGGAATTCAAAAGGGCATGAGAGAAACACAGAGGATCCCTTGTGGCTAAAGGATGGGAATGAAGAAAAGGGGTTACCTACATGGAGCAGCAGTTACTGCCCTTACGTAAAAATACATACATACATAAATAAATAAAACACAAAAAAAATTGCTGGGCAGATCGGATGGACTGCTCGAGTCTTTTTCTAGTGACATTTACTATATTGCTATGTGAGCGTGTTAGATGGTCTGTGCAAGAGAGGAGAAAGTTTGCGGGCATACTCCTGCCCCATGCCTCCCTCCTCCACCCCTGCTAATCCATGACAATATCAGGGTGACTGGAAATTAAAGGTTCCCAGGTATACTTGTTCGCTCCTTCGTCAGCTTGCAGCCTCCAGGCTTCTCCCCCTTTGTTCCTCTGCCTGCAGCCTCCCCGTGTTTACCTGTACTTCCCTTCTGCCAGAGGCCTCCCTGCAGCCTCCCCGTGTTTTCTCTTCCCAAGCTTCTTTGCCTGCACTCTCTTCTTCCCTCCCACTGCAGCCTCCCCTGTCTTTCCCCCTTGACTCTGCTGATCTTTCCTGCTTCTCTCTTCACCCACTCCCCCCTCTGCCTGCAGCCTCTCCCTGTTCATACTCTACCTGCTTTTTCCCCTTACTTGCACCCAGCCATGTAATAAAGTGGTTAGAAGAGAAAAATATACCCTGTTTTCTTAAGGAAAGGCTTACAAGAAACAGCACCCTGCCAGGAACAGCACTTTTACCCAAGTAAAAACAAAACAAAACACAAAAAACCCTGCATTACAGTGAAAATCTCTTACAGAATTAACATTTTATCCTCATCCTTTTGTGTAGAAGCAATTCAATCTCTATTCTATTCAGAATTTACGTGCATCTTAGTGTATGATTTTCTTAGTTAGAGAGGGTTTAATTCAATGTGATTACACATTTCAGTGTGAACTATCTGCAAATACACGTTTAAAGACTTGGATGAACGTGTATTAAACTTCAGAATCTCTTACCCAATCCCCATAATGTCCCACTGAATTCTAGCTCTAAATTTTCCCTTCCCATATACTACTTTTAATACTTGCATTTAAGAGCCTAGCCAAATTATGTAAAAGTCAATCAAGCGTTGTTTCCAAGCAAGATTAAGGCAGCGCTTGCCTTTGCTGTGCTGTCCTTGTTCATTCCCTCTGGCACCCTAAGCTGGTGTCTAAGCTTTCCCGTCTCCGGGTGAAAGCACAGAGAACTTCCTGAAAAAGTTTAGAGTTACCAACCTCATTAGCACAGTTTGATCCAAAGTCCAGCAACTCGGGAACAATCCAGACTGTCACCTACAAAACCAAGCCAAGAAACTCCTCTGAAAGCCAAGAAAGAAAACTCCAGAGGCTTCTTCAGCCACCAGCCACTTTCAAAAAGCCCCTAGCGTTGCAAATCCTCCAGCAGTGCCCAGGCTGTCTCGGGTGGAAGGTTCAGACTGATATACCTTTGCTCTTCTGATAAAAATTACTGCCTTTTTCTCTGTTCCTTCTTGCTTTTGGAGTGCTGCTCTGTGTGTGGATGAGATTTGCCGAGAAGGAAGGGGGTGACAGCAGCAACAGTTGCCAGCCCTTCTTCTCGTCTTAAGAGAAGGGGGGGGGTGTCAGCTTTATGCCAGCTCAGGTGGGGAGCCTGCGTGACTCAGATCTCTGCACCATTTCTCTGACATTCCTTCAGGTCATGCACACCTGTGCAGGCAGGAACAGCCCACTGGCTAAGCCCTCATTCCCTCCTCCTCCCCCCTCGCCTTCCAACACTCACACACAGGAAAAGGGATGGGAGGGAGGCAGCATAAACAGGACCCAGCCTTGCCTGCTCTTCAGGAACAAGGACTCATTTACAGGAGAGACAAAACAATACCCCCCCCCCCTCCTCCCACCCACAGAAATCTGATGAGCCAGGCAAACCAATGTGTTTAGTTCTGTTTTGTTTTTGGTTAAATATATATATATATTTTTTATTTGTAGCTCTTTTTGTTTCCTAGACTGCCTTTCCAATTTCAGCTCAAGGTGGTTTTCAACCAGGGCTGGCGTGACCATTAGGCGGGACTAATCGGTTGCCTAGGGCGGTGTGCAGCCGGGGTCCACGAGGACGCCCTTTTCAAAATGTGAAAGAAGGGACAGCAGTCACGGAGCACTCGCTAGCAGGAATACAGAATGTACGCTCGGCCGAGCGCACCGTTTGGCCGCGCTTTTTAGACGTGCTATTATTACCACTTCACTCAGTAAGGGGTAATTGCGCATGGAAAACACACGGCCAACTCCCTCAAAACTAGTAGCGCTTATCACATGCAAATGCATGTTGATGGGCCTATTAGTTATCCCCCCCCCCCCCCCCCCCCCCCCGGAATACTGAAAGTAAAATGTGCAGCCAAGCCGCACATTTTACTCTCAGGAATTAAAGCACCAGGAAAAGTGTACAGAAAAGCAGAAAAAACTGCTTTTCTGTACACCCTCAGACTTAATATCATAGCGATATTAAGTCGGAGGCTCCAAAAATCCCCCCCCCCCCCAATAAAAAAATCTGCCCGGTTCGAAAACGGACGCTCAATTTTGCCAGCGTCTGTTTTCCGAACCCGTGGTTGTCAGTGGGTTAAAAAACAGATGCCGGTAAAATTAAGCGTCGGTTGTCGGACCCGCTGACCGCCACCGCCTCATTAGCACCGGCCTAATTCGAATAGAGAATTGCGTGCCCAGGAGGCATGCCTGGGTGCACATCGGGAGAGCGGGCGCTCAGCTCAGAGCGCTCCCGCATGCACAGTTTATTGAATCGGCCTGTAGGTGAGAGAGCACTGTAGGAGTGCAGCCACATATATATCTACCACTGTCAGAGGGCACATTCAGCTCAGGGTGGGTTTGGGGGAGTGGTGTTACATTGGTTTGCCTACGGTGCTACAGACCCTTGCAACATTTTTTTTTTTCAGATACGGTAAATCCCCGCACCAAATAGCTTACAATGTAAGTGGGTACCTGAGGCAACAGAAGCTAAAGTAAATTGTGCAAAGTCATAAATCATGTTGAGTGGGAGAAGCGAGCTTTGAACCCCGATAGGTAACCCATTGCTCTAATCCTTGGACCCTCTCTCTCTCTGTACAATTACGCCCCCTCTGGGAAGAGAATGGGGGTCGAGTGGAACTCTATGTAAACAGGGTGGGGAGGTGCCCCTGGCTTCTCCTTGCGCCTACAACTCCAGCACTCAGCTCTCAGGCAGACCTGTGCTGCTCCTACCCCTCTGCAGCTGCGAGCACACCCGCTGAACAAAGACTGGGGGAGGGCGGGGTCTGCATTTAAACTTGACTTTGCCCACTTTCCTCCTCCAGATCGTGAACGCTCCAAATACGATTGGTCAGCTGTTCATAAATCACAGCTCAATCAAGTCCCTGAGAAAGGTCATTAAACCTTCTTTAAAAGAAAAAAAAAAAAAAAGTCACACTACCATGCTACAAAACATAAGCACTGGCAGGCACCTCATGAGTTCATTTGAAAAGAAGGCCATCAGCCAAAGTCAGGCTCCGCTATGAGCCAGTTAAATTGCAAAAGTTTGGAAAATGGTAACGCTGCACGAAACGCCAGCTGCTGTAGGAATGGCAGTGGCTCATGGTGGGGGTCAACTGCCTCCAAGTCCCGACTGATGCTACCTGGTGTTAGAAGCCATAATGCTAAGAAGATACCCTCTTTGAAATGAGACCGGGACAGCCTCAAATGCATACCTGGTGGCAGATGGTTTTTCATGCCAGAAGGTGGTGTTTATTGCCTTCAGTCCAGGGACAAAATTTACATCGCAGCTTACCTATGCTAATTACATTCCGGCAATGACTTTCCACTTTTTTTTTTGCTCTTCTCTCTTCAGGATACGTCTGGAAGCAAGACTGTGGTCTCTTATCCAACCTCCCCGTAATTACCGATACAAATAATAAGGCAACAACTTCAAGGCAAACAAGACTGTCTGCAAATAAATCCAGCCCAAAGTTTCATTCATTTCAGCACTGGCATTCTAAGGTGAAAGAGCCAGACTGAGCAAGCAGATGTTTAAACTGCTGCATCAAGAGCCACGTCTCGGATGGAAATGATCATATAAGGTACTGAGCACATCTGTGGAACACAGCGAGGGGTTACAATAGAATCAAAAACAAAGAGAAAGGTTTCACATTAATACTGACCCCTGCTGGCTTTCACAAATGTACATCGTATTACAGGGGTAGCAACCTTTCATGTACCAAGAGTCATAAAACTAGAATGCACAGTACCAAAGAGCCTCATGTTTTCAAAGGACGCAGGAATGGATGGGAGGAGGTGGGGAAGAGAGCATGGAGTCCAGAGGTCTCGGCAGGTTGGGTGGCCCATCAAGGATCTCTCCTCACCCTCTTGTCTCCGTAAGTATCATTCTCTCTTTCAGTACCCCCACCTTTTTCCCCCTTCAGTCTCGCAATCCTCCCCACCAGTCTCGCTCGCTCTCTCTCAATTTCTTCACCCTGTTCTGACCAGTCTCTCTCAATCCTTCCACTGTCTGAATTAGTCTCCCCTGTTCCCACCAGACACTAAATCCCTCCCATATGTACCAACTAGTGTCTTTAAAGCCCCCCGCCACTCTCTTCCTCTCAATTTCCCTATCTTGTGCCCAAGTGTCTCTCTGTTTCCATCCTGTTATCTCTCAATGCCTCAAATTTCTCTACCAGTCTCCATCACTTCCCTCAACTTATGTCAACCAGCCTCCTCAGTCCAGCCACCGGTTTCTAAACATTTCACCCTCTCACCATGTCTCTTTCTCTCTAACATCTCCTGTCCCAATCATTATTCATTCCCCCATCCTATCCCAGACTTGCCCTCACCTATCTTGTCTCTACCAATCTTTCAATTGTCCTAGACTGTCCCCACAAATCTTTGTCCATTGACTGTCCCATCTCTCTGAATTCCCCATCCTTTTTAAATTTGTCTCTCATTCCTCCCACGCTGTTCCCATCAATCTCTCTATCAATCCCATCTTGTTCCTGCTATTATCCCCCCTCCCTGTTCCCACCAGTTTCTCTCAATCCTGTCCCTACCAGTCTCTCTCTCTCTCTCAATCCCCCCCATCTGTCTTTTGGTAGCCCCAGCACTCCACACAAGAATGATGGGGGGGGGGGGGGGGGGAGGGAAATGGTCCCAACCGAACACCTTCCACTCCACCTCTTGAACTACTTAAACCCCCATCTCCTCATCTCCCCATCCTCTGTCCCACATCCTGTCTCTTCCCTCCCCTATCCAGCACCTCCCTTCCTGTTTTATGCAGTGCTGCCCAGCTGCTATGGGGACAGGAGGGCAAGAGTCACATTTTGTACATGAAAGGCACATGTGGTTACCGGGCCACAGCTAGGCCACTCCTGTCAGATTAGTCTCAACTACTGCAGGGCCAATCTAGCTGGAAAAAAAGTACAATACCTCCTGCAACATGCACTAACAGTAAACATTGCACAATCAGCATCTTCTTTTCTTCCATTTGTTGAGAACACAAGAAAGCAGTTTCCCCTCAGGGAGGCTGGCTTCATCACTACTAGACTTGCAAAAACAGAACTTAAAAGGAAAAGGTCTATGAAATTCACAGAAGGCACATATTTATGCAACACTTTGTATCAGAAGAACACTTAAGGGAATAAACTATCTGTCTTGACTAGCCTGTAAGCTCCACAGTGAAGGGACTCATGTGTTATATGTAGCACTAGAAGATGCATGCAATAACGGTTTAGTAGCATACAACTGAAGGTTTCTGAAGGTCTGAGAACAATTTCTAGATACGTTCTACCCCTCCTTATACATTTTACACAGGAGGAGGGTTAATCTAGTTTTTGAGAACAAAACGGCAAATCAGAACACCTGGGATCTGAATTTACATCCCTACTCTGTTCTCTGCCTTAGTCATATTATCATCCTTAGCCAGCTTAACTGGCTAATCTTTTTTTTTTTCTTTACTAAACTACCAAGAATCAAAATTAGTGGCAGAACCCGCAGTGTGAACTGCTGTGGAATTAAAGCAAGTTGGAGTTCTTTTTGGCTGAAAGGCACCACGGCGAGATGTAAATTCTGAATGGCAGCCGATGAGGTGAACCCAGGCCAATCAGTTGAGGGAGAAGAGCAATGCTGCCAGAGAATGATAAGAGACAGAAGCAGAGAAAAGGGAGGCATGCGGGACTGTGGGTGGTAAAAGTTTATTTTGGAAACTGAATCTGCCAGCAATTTCAGAATCAAGATAAAGGCAAAGCCCTGAACTCACAGTTGAACAATACCGGGCAGTTCTGCTCCAGCTTTGTGGTCCATGTGCTCCTGGGCAGGCTCGGCTCCTGCCAGGGTCACCCTACTCAGGGAAAGCATGGTGCTCTAACTGAAATGGGCTCGAGGGGAGGAGGGTTGTCAGGGCTAAGTTTTGGTTAAAGAAAATAAGCCCCAGTAGACAGCAGTTTGTTCCTATTACTCCCTCCTTCTGAGGGGCCTCAGAAAATAGATGTGAGCGACTGAGGGGTGGTGAGAACGTTCAGAAGGGAATGGGACAGGGGACTATACAACTAATTTCAATTGAAATAAGCCCTTTCTCTAGTGCAAGCCACAGAGCTGATTCAATGGCCTTTGCGTCTTTTCACACTGAATTAGAATTCAATGGGGAACTCCTTAGCACAGAGTCCCAGCAGCGCTCCAACCTCCAGAGCAAGGCCACTTCGTAAGTTCATCTGCTCTCGTGTTGTTCCTAACACATAGCTTACTCTAGAGTAGGAAGCCAGCTGTTCAGGGAGCTGCCTAATGCACTGCTGTACAGATCTGGTTTTGATTTTGAGGTCCAGCTTCTGTGCCCTGTCTCGGGGTGGGGAGTGGAGAGAATCCCAGGCATTATATTATGGTAATACCTAGTGGCCCGTCCCAGGGTCAAGGGAGGGAACCACAATTCATGGTCCCTGGCCAAGGACCGCCCCTGTTCTGTGACTGTAGGAGGGGAAACCAAGGGAGTGATGACATGACAAAAAAGTGAGAGGGAGGATGAAAGGCCATAGACAGCACTCAATTACAGGCCGATACAGTACAGTGCGCTCCGATGGAGCACTGTTAGCCGGCATTTAGACGTGCGTTTTGGACGCGCTAGCTTTACCCCTTAATTCAGTAAGGGGTAATAGCGCGTCCAAAACGCACGTCCAACCCCCCCGAACCTAATAGCGCCCGCAACATGCAAATGCATGTTGATGACCCTATTAGGTATTCCCGCACGATTCAGAAAGCAAAATGTGCAGCCAAGCCACACATTTTGCTTTCAGAAATTAGCGCCTACCCAAAGGTAGGCGCTAGTTTCTGCTGGCACCGGGAAAGTGCACAGAAAAGCAGTAAAAACTGCTTTTCTGTGCACCCGCCGACTTAATATCATGGCGATATTAAGTCGGAGGTCCCGAAAGTTTAAAAAAGTAAAAAAAAAAAAAAAAGAAAAATGTAAAATGGGCCCGCGGCTGGCGGGTCGAAAACCGGACGCTCAATTTTGCCGGCGGCTGGTTTCCGAACCCGTGGCTGTCAGCGGGCTCCAGAACCGATGCCGGGAAAATTGAGCGTCAGCTGTCAAACCCGCTGACAGCTGCTGATTCCGTCAAAAAAGAGGCGCTAGGGATGCGCTACTGTCCCTAGCGCCTTTTTTTTTTTTTTTTTACTGCCGGCCCTAATTAAAATAAATTAAAATACTGAATCGCGCGCACAGGAGAGTAGCCTGTGCGTGTGCCGGGAGAGCGGGCACTTGCCTGTTCTCCCGCGATTTTACTGTATTGGCCCGTTAGTTAGGATGCCTTTTGGCTAATTAGATAAAAAGTGCAAGTTCCCTTGGCCAAGGCTAGTGTCAGACAAAAAATGTCCCACCCCCAAGATAGTGACATACACAATGGGATGCCCCTGCTCTGTAATGCTATCACCTTAGAAATGGACTCCCTTTCTCATGATAACAGGAAGTCAGGTTAAAGCAACAAAGTGAGGAAAAATAATTTAGGGGCTAGTTAAAACAAAATAAAAAAAAGCCATAAAAAGGGAGAGCCTAATAATTTTAATTCCAAGGATATACGGTATTCAGCTAGCATTTTTGAAAGCTCCTCCAATAGCTAGTTAGCCATTTCCACTATTTTGACTCTCAGCCCTACATAAATACAGAAGCAGAGAAAGATTTGCCTGGCAGAAGGAAGTATTTAAAACCAGCGCACACAGCTACAATAAAAAAAAAAAAAAAATGCCCTCATCCTTCTCTGAAAGAACATGAAAATATATTTTTAGAAATGTGAATGCATCGACAAAAAATAAAGACAACTTAAGCAATAGCACAAAAGAGTAAGGAATAAAATGAAGAAACTAGGAAGATGTTTTAAAGGACTGTGGTCTGTACTGAGACACTGTTTGGCAGGTGGTTACTACTGACCCAGGTAACAGAAAGACCTGTAAATCTGTAGCTTCCAGCAAAAGGAATTAATTGTTTCTAGTTTCCAAAACATGGCAAAGGTGAATAAAGCCTGAATCTCAAAATGCAACCCTAGGTCTTTTTTTTTTTTCCCCTTTTACCTGGCAGCTTCTTCAGCAATCAAAACCTACCCAATAAGACTATGGCACCATGAGCCTTCATTTGCAGGTGTCTGGGGATCTTCTCTCATGCTCTGATCCTTCACTTTCTGCTACACCTGCAGCGTGGCGGTTGGGATTGTGAATGCTGCTTTGGGGCATTCGTCTCTGCCAGCCCAATCAGCAGAAGCCAGACCTGGGAAATAGAACCTGGGTGTGCCACCTCTCCTTAGGGCATTTTGTGCATTTAAGGAAAAGACCAAACTTCAGACCCAGATACTTTGGAAACAAAAGGAAGAGGCCAACCTCCCCTCCCCCAACACCACCTTTGGTTCTGTTCATTACCATGAAGTCTCTAAGTTGGCAGTGCCGTACTCCAGCCAGAGTAAAGCCTGCATAGAGCAAGCTTTCAATAGAAGTGATGGGGGACAAAGACAAGGCTGGAATTTAGGAAAGCAAGCACAAAGGATCCCCAACAGTGGAGAATCTGTCTCAGTCGATACTGTTTTAATCTTAGAATTAACCAGAGATCAATAACTAAAATGATAACATAATTTGAGAAACTGAACTCCAAAAAGAGAAAGGAACACTGGACACCTCCAAAGTGTTTACAGTTCCTTAAAAATAGTGGCTGGAAGGTCTAAGAAAGAATGAAAAAACTTTGTAGTAAAAACAAAAAAAAACCCCCCCAAAAAAACGTGGGGAGTAGGAGAGCATAATTCTAACCAAGTCTACCCCTACCTCCAAGCTAAGGGGCAAACTTTGACTGCTAATGCCCCTTACCCACCGAAACACGAGCTCCTTAAAAAAAAAAAAAAAAAGACACACATTAATCAAATTATTATTGTCAGATGTAAGCAGTTGTCTCCATATTGAATGGAGTTAAAATACACCTACGCCTCAGGGAGAGAAAGTGAAGCCTGCCATTCAGGTTGCAAATAGCACACAAGAGAGGAAATATGCAGCTACAAGACCAAAGCCTTTTCACCTAGGGCACTATATTATGATGTGAGGAATGAGGACGGCGTTACCAGGGCTTACTTGTCACTCTTCTCCTGCGAGTACATTTCTTATTATTAATTTGTTTATAATGATGGGGAAAGAGAAAACTTGGGCAAGTGGTACAAACATATTGACCTTTTCACAGAGCCGCAGGAAGAATGTAATGAAAGTGACTGGGGTCGGGAGGGGGAGAGAGAAGAAGTATGTAGGTTATTAGGGCATCCCAGAGCACGCAGCAAATCCTCAGGGAAGAGGACAGAATGCAGACGCGTGAAAGGAAAGCCAGAGATCAACTGATTGATAGGATTGCAAAAGGAAGCAACTTGGACCGACTAGATGAGCCTTACAAGCCTCATCTGCCTTCATATTGGGGTAGATTTTCAAACCGCGCGAATTGGCGTACTTTTGCTGGCGCATCAGGCGCAAGCAAAAGTACGCGGGATTTTAGTAGATACGCGCGTAGCCGCTAAAATCCTGGATCGGCGCGCACAAGGCTATCGATTCTGTATAGCCGGCGCGCGCCGAGCCGCGCAGCCTACCGTTCCCTCCGAGGCCGCTCCGAAATCGGAGCGGCCTCGGAGGGAACTTTCTTTTGCCCTCCCCTCACCTTCCCCTCCCTAACCCACCCGCCCGGCCCTGTCTAAACCCCCCCCCTTACCTTTGTTGGGGGATTTACGCCTCCCGGAGGGAGACGTAAATCCCCGCGCGCCAGTGGGCCGCTAGCGCGCCGGGACACGACCTGGGGGCGGGTACGGAGGGCGCGGCCACGCCCCCGGACAGCAACCACGCCCCGGGCCCGCCCCCAAAACGCTGCCGACACGCCCCCAAAACGCCGCGCCGACCGGGCCCACCCCCCTCGCCAAACCCCGGGACTTACGCAAGTCCCGGGGTCTGCGCGCGCCGGTGCGCCTATTGAACATAGGCGCACCGGCGCGCAGGGCCCTGCTCGCCTAAATCCGCCCGGATTTAGGCGAGGAGGGCTCTGAAAATCCACCCCATTCTGTTTCTATATAAGATGAGAAATCACTTATCCAGGAATCTCATTTTGTATTTTAATATTAGACTTGTTTTGTGAGGGGGCGACGAGGAGGAAGGCTGGCTAGGATGTATGAATGATGTGGGACAAGGAAGGATTGGGGTTGCCAAGAGTCCAGGAGTGAGTAAATGATTTTGAGGTTTGGGGTTAATCTTTCTAGTTGGAATCTAGTGCTGGCTTAAAATACACTGGAGAACATGTCCAGGATGGTGGTGGTGGTGCCGCACGAGTCGGAGGGTGACCTTCCTTCCTCCTCTGTCTGGGGCACTGTAGAAAAACCATGTCTATACCCAGGGTAACACATTCTAAAGAAACGGACAAAGGGCAAATCGGATCTGGCCTGTTTATATTATAAAAGTGGAGGTAATTTACTGAGCATTCAGCTAAAAACCGATCACTTGCTGAAACACTGGCTAATAAATGGTTTACAAATTCCTGGCCCTAAGCTGGATCAAAGCCCCTCTGATTGATTTATTTATTTACAAGCGTTGTTTGGGGAGACTCCTCTGTCTCTTGAATATATATTAAACACAATTCAGAGCACAGAGAGTTTTTGCCCGTTATCGTGATCTGCTCTTCCAGGGACATGTTCTGGCTCTTAAGGAAGCCTTGAACTGGCTTTTCATAGCCCACTGAAGTTCACAAGCATTATACTGATAAGAGTTGCTTTCCTGCATTTGTTGAGATGGAGCTTCCAGTTTGAATTTGCTTGTTAGATTGCTGTAGCATGCAGACAAGGCCTAGTACATGAGAGAAAAGGGACCTCAAGCACACTCTTAGTTGATTTCCAAAAAGGGAACAAAGATGCAATTTATTCCTGATTGAAGCAACTCTGCACACTTATCTTTAGAAGATGAACTCAGGAAGATTACAAGAGCTGAGGTGTAGGACACAAGCACTATGACAATGTTGACTTACAAACTAGAATAAGGAAGGATGTTATATTAGGTCCAGTAAGCAGTTATTGATCAAATTATAGTGTTTGCTCTTCAACCACCATTTTAGATACTGAAATGGGTTCAACTACTCCCAGAACTGTCGGCAGAGCATTTGAATTATCAAGCTAGTACAGGAAATGACTCAAGATTGGGAAGTGGCTTCATTTGAATGCTCTAATTAATGGATTAACAAATTCTGGCGATGACGGGATCTATAGATCTACAACTATGAGTGCCTAGGCCCCTGAGCATGTATTTGAACTGTGCCACACTAGCTGGATACAGCACATATTTCTCTATTTCTCAAAAAGTACATGAGATCGCCTTTTAATAAGCCAGTGCTTAGAAAATGATACATTTCACATTAGCAACGATCCTACACTTATAGCTCACTCTTGTCAAGCTGGAAGGCATGTTAATGTGGTCAGTAGGGAAGAGGATGTGGGTGAGCTTGCAAGAAACTCTTCTCCGTGTAGATGTAGTTCTGTGGATCTGTGAACAAAGCTTCAGCTTCTCTCTGTTTCCAGCAGGAGACATTAATGTCTGAGGTTTAAAAATCTCCAGATTGCACATGGGACAATAATATTAAAAAAAAAAAAAAAAAAAAAAGAAGATCCACATTCCTGATCTGTACATATCATCAGTGTCCATATGGAAGTCCAGCTCATCACTGCTTGGCCTTCTTCACTATTGTGCCCACTGCGGAGATGACTGTGGTTTTGGAACCGCTGGCGCTGGTGGTCACCGTGACTACACCCGGCAGCGTTGCTGTGGTGGTGAGGATGGTGGGCTGTGCTATTGTGGTGACAGGGATGGCAGAGTCCCATTTGCTTTTCCTTTTCTGAGCGTCTGCACATTGCAAAACAAAATCAAAGCAAGTAATCCGTGAAATGCAATCCTTTTACATACTAAATACAGGCCAGTTTTCAAGATGGAATAGTCCATACCTTAATGAGACATTTTCATCACTTGCGTGCAGTGGAGAATACTCACAGGGGTTATGAACAGGGACAGACTCTGGTTATTATAGGGCATTGGGTTAAGATGATTTTTGGAGGTGTATATGAATAACTGGGCTGTGAGTTTTAAGAAGTCTATAATTTCCAGCAAAAAAAAAAAAAAGGCTAAACTATATTTTGATAAGCTAGAAAAGCTAAATTATTTCAGGTCTTTCTTGTAAATATAAAAATAATTCAAGAAAAGCATGCTACTGTACTATAAACCTGTCTCATTATCAAGAATAACTGCATCACCAAAACAGGGGCTACCAATGACCTAACTGTAAATGTACATTTTTAGCTTTGGCTTACTCATGACAATCAACACAAATTTTCATGTCCTCTTAGCCAGAATCCGTGACATCAAAGCTTTGCACCTCTTAAGGGCAAATTGAAAGAAAAGGGAATTTTCAAGCACTTGAATTCTGATCCAGAGTCTCTCCCTCTAGGGAAGAAAGGTGTGCGCCAAGAGTCACAAGGTATGGGAGAGGTAGCAGGAAAGAAGACTGGAGGGGATGGGGGTGGGTAGAATTAGTCCTAGCCCATAACAAAATCCAATTCTAACTGTGAAATAAATAGAACGTCTGAAAGGGCCTGTACATCTTAAACACCATATCTGAATATCCTAGGGGGATCCAACTTCTCATGACTTCACCAGCACATTCCCCATAATCTGCCACATCCCTTACCTGCAACAGATGTACTGCTTGTGGTGGTCGGAGCAGTGGTAGTATTTGTTGTTGTGCCCTTCTTGGTACCCGTAACAAACTCGATCTTAAAAAAACAAACAAACCAAAAAAACAATGAAATGAAAAAAAAAAAAAGGGACGGACAGTAAAAGTTTTATGTCATTTATACACAGACCTGTTATCCGACGCTATATGCCAAAAAAATAAATAAATTAAAAAGACATTAGTGTATCTGCTCCACTGTGGATCTGCCACAAGTTTAAGAATCTCGTTATTTTTTTTTTTACACTTTTGTAACTGCTTTGCAGGGAAATAATAATATGCATATTTTCTAATCAAACATACACAAATGTTATAAAATATGTAGGCTTGCATGTAAGAGAGAATACAGACCTCATCACGCAGTTCTGTAAAAGCTATTCAGTTAAAAGTTTGTGAGTTTCTTGGGAGTGCATGAAGGCGTGCGCTGAACATTCACAGAGAAATTCCTGCGCATCCAAAATATCATGCCCCAACTGTGGGACAAGAAAGTGTGCATACATAACCAGTCAGCTTACGTCTGCCCTCCAATGCGGGGTGGGTTTCAAGACTGGGTGAGCATTGCCTGTCTGGCCTGAGCTTGTTCCTCTGATGAATAGTGGGTTGTAGGCCTGTGCGAGCACAGCCTGTGCAGTCTGAACCTGCCCCTTTGATGTGAGGTGTTGCAGATCTGCGTGAGCAGGGCCTGTGTGACTTCAGCCTGCCCTTGATGAGCTGTGGGTTACGGATCTGTACGAGCACAGCCTGTGAAGCCTGAGTCTGTACCTCTAATAAGCAGTAGGCTGCATGATCAGGGCGCATGCAGCCTGAACTTGTCTTCTGACCAAATATATGGAGTTAGATTCTTAAATGAATCATTGAAAAGTAATTGCAGGTCCTTACATGCATAGCTAGGGATGACTGAAAACCAAGTAAATGTAGTAACTAGAATAAAAGAGACAGCATTCTCTTCCAAACTCAATAAGTTCTGCTGTGCCAAAATGAATACAATCAGTATTTAGGGATTTTCCCCCCCATGAACACTTGTTTCATCACTTCTCTGTAGGCTATAGAGAGTGAAAGGGGGGGGGGGTGTTGTGGAAGCACTGCAGAACGGCACCTCCTAATGGTCAGTATCAGGTCTGGCGGGATCCCTGATCTGTGGATCCTAGCAAAGGACTCTTGATATGATGGGTGAACTTGATTTGGGGGGGGGGGGGGGGGGGGGGGGGAACGGGGACGGACAGGACAGAGAAGAGGTGGTTAAAAAAAGAAAAAGAAAAGGGGAAAACCCTTGGCTAGTTATCAAGATTTATGATGCTGTAGCCAAAGCAGTGACCAGTTCCAATTACACTGGAAGTGAAAAGGAGCAGGAGAAAACTGCTGGGCCAAACCTTCTCAAAACAAGTCGATAGCCATTCTTTTTACACAGATTTTCATCCTGTTCCCCCACAAAATAAACTCTCTCATGTACTACTACGGAAATCTTATTGATGACGATGAGATGCTCAACAGTATCGCAGGATATATTTCAATGTTCTGCCTCTCAGATAAGGACATTCACATGGAGCAGTTGGCTGCAATCAGAAGGATATGCAGTAGTATCCCTGTTAAGAGGAAACAAATCTTACAGTTTCTTAAAACCTCTATAGCTCAGATTGTGCTACTGTTAAGAAATAAACATGAAAACCAAATGCAATTGGGTTGGTCAGGTATGGGCTGCTTATTTGTCTCATAGTAAGAGGGTATATGACTTCCTTTGTAGGTTTTGGGTTAGGGAGGAGATCCTGAAGGAAGATACATAATTTTACACTTCAGTCTTTACTCCCAGGAGTTTGTATTAGTCCATGTATATGGCCATAACAATGATCCCAATCCTTTTTATACTGACTTGGCGGATCGTCTGGGAGAACATGCTGAGGCACTGCTTATATTGGGGGTAGACTGGCATACTGGTTTATGTCCCCAGAAAGACAATCTCACCACATTATAGAATCTCTGGTTCTTTAGCAACTCTAGTTAATATGTACAATTTGAATGATGTATGGAGGACCGCCTATCCCTCCCTTCAGATATTTCACCTTTTTCTTCTCCAAACACCACTTATAGTCATATTGACTATTTCTTGAGCTCAAATACACTGATACACAATGTCTGTGCCTGAGATATACTACTGCCTTGTCAGCTCTCTCACCATCACCCAGTTTCAATCACTCTATTTGGGAAAACAGTTCTACCCCTCTCAAATTTGGAGGCTGAAAGCAGAGTTGCTTACCTGTTACAGATATTCTCAGAGGACAGCAGGTTGTTAATCCTCACACATGGGTGACATTCAGATGACGCCCAGATACGTGAAATGTTTACTAGGCAAACTGAGCATGCCCAGCATGCCCAACACCACGTGTCCATGCGGGGTCCCTCTTTAGTCTCATAACTGGATATTCTTACAAGCCTTCCCGGACGCCAACATAGTCTACTAATCTCCAACTACACCTTGGTTATCCATTCTATTGTTTTACATATGTAATTTAATAACCTATCCTTTCTCTTCCTTCTCATCCAAGTTCTTATCACCCTGTTATATGTAACTGCCTTTTCAGCACCTTTGTTATAGTTATGTTTTCTATGCACCCCTGTTTTATGTGAACCAGCATGATGTGACTGCTGTCTCGAATGCCGGTATATAAAAATTTGAAATAAATAAATAAATAACACAGAATTACGATAAAATAAAATTAAAAAATAGGAGAAACCCAACTCCGCGGGGTGGTGAGCAGGTTTCGTGAGGACTAACATCCTCACGATGTTAGTCCTCACGAAACGATGTGGTCCTCAGAAAACAACTGTTGCAGGAAAGCAACTCTGCTTTCTCTGAGGACAAGAGGGATGGTAGTCCTCACACATGAGTGAATCCCTAGCTACAGGCTGTGCCCCAACAGAAAAGGGGACAAATGGACACCTAACCAGCTGCCAACGGAACCACCACCGGTGCTGTTGCTAACAGAGGGGGAGACAGCCTGAATCCAAACAATGGGTCCTAGGTTTGGGGATTAGCAGAATTGCTTACCTGTAATAGGTGTTCTCCCAGGACAGCAGGATGTAGTCCTTACATATAGGTGATGTCACTGGACGGAGCCCTGTCACGGAAAACTTTGACTGGCACACTGAGCATGCCCAGCATGCCATGATCTTTTGTGTTATGAGATTGGCCTGTGGGCAGGTGAATTGGTTCCTGGAGTGATAGGTTGAGAAGTATGGGGAAGCATACTTGTCGAGGCCAGTACGGGGTTATGAGAATCATTGAAAACCTGTCCTGCTGTAGCTTCACAAGAGTTTTGGCTATGAGCGGTATTGGAAGAGATGCCTATAGGAGGCCTTTGTTGCATGGGCGAGCAAAGGCGTCCATGGCTAATGCATTTGCATGCCTGTGTAGGGAGCAGAATCTGTCCACTCTGTGGTTCGTTTCGGATGCAAGAGGTCGATGGTTGGTTGACCTCAGCACTAGAAGATTTTGCTCCCTACACATGGATTCAGAGACCACTTATGGGGTTGGAGACAGATTGAGATGGTGTGTTATGCCTGTTGGATAAGTGGCCCGGAGATGGAGTGTGCAAGGGCCCAGGCACAGAACTGTGCGGCTTCCTGGCAGAACAGATAAGAGCCTGTGCGTTCCTGTTTGTTCGACTACCACATTGCTACTATGTTGTCTGTCTGTATCCACAAAGTTTTGTGTGAGAGGCAGTGTTTGAAGGCATAAAGGGCATAATGCATGGCTCGAAGCTCGAGGAAGTTGATCTGAGACTTGTTATGGAGTGGAGTCGACGTATTTTGGGTTTGGAGGGTATTGATACAAGTTCTCCAACCCAAGTTGGATGCGACCGTAGCCAAGATCATCTGAGGATTTGGTACTGGATTGGTGATATGCAGCAGGGACGAAAGCGGTGGAACGGCTTAGAGCCACTGAAATTTTAAAATCCACCGAGTTCTTCTCATGGCTAGTCTGACCATAGGAGTGACATGGATCGTGGAATCATGTGGCCCAGCAATGAAAGTTTGATGGGCTGAGGCTATGTTGCATGTGCGCAGAGATGTGGACAATTTGATAGGATGTCTGCGTGGTTGTTGGGCAGGAAGGCCGTTGCGACTGTAGTGCCCAGATCTGCTCTAGATCTATAGTGAGTCTTAGAGAATTTAGTTCTCCTTGCTTGGAATGACTCCTTATTAGGCAGTCGTCCAGGAAAGGAAACGCGTGAATGCTGTTGTTCTTTGTAGATGAACAGCAGTCACTGCTAGGTATCTGGTGAAAAACACAAGTTGTCAAAGCTAATTCGAATGGCAGAACTTGGTATTGAAAATGTTATTGACTCACTATGAAGCGTATAGAAAGTCCAGAGAATAGAGGCAACCCCCTTGTAGTAAGGGAAGCATGGTGCCGAGAGACACCATTCTGAACTTTTCTTTCTGAAGAAATTGAGATATGTGAGGTCCAGGATGGGCGGAGGTCGCCTATTTTCTTTGAAAGTAGGAAATAGCGGGATAAAAAACCTCTGCCTTGTTGTGTCCGGGGAACGGTATCCCGAGCCCTGGTCCTCAGTGGGGTGAACCGTTCTGTTCTCTGGCAAGGTAGAAAAATCCAGAGCCTGCTCGACTGGTGGAGCCGTTGGTCTCACATGGGAGCATGAGCGGTAAAAGGTCCTTCTAATATCCCTCTTCACTGGTTTTCTAGCCGAGGAGGGAGGAATTGCAAGAAACGTAGAGAGCTATTACAGGGTCTCGCGGTGGTCTTGCAACTGAGCCACTGTCTGCTGGAGCTTGTGCATGAAGAGATTATCTGCGGTGCATGGCAGATCTGCTAGTTTATCTTGGACTTCAGGCCGTAAGCCAGGTCACCATCTAGTACGGAGTCCTGTTGCTGGCAACGGGAGGCCGTTTCGAAGCAATCACATGTTGCTCGAATTTCATGTGGATGGCAGAGAGGTTCCCTTGGTGTTGTGTCAAACATAGCTGGTAAATTGCAATATGTGACACCAATGTGGTTCTTGGAAGATATTACGACCTAGAACCTCCCGAAACTTCTGGCCCTTTTTAGTGACCAGGTCAAAAGGGATGGTTTCAGGCACGTCCTTAACTTAGGTCTCGATGGAATCGATGCCGAAGTGGGATTAGAGTGCCCATCGCCCCTCGAGGATCCCGGGATAGCTATAGGGGTCCGTGGAGGCTCAGAAGGATGAGTTGGCGTTGATGACTTAGGCTGTCGTTGGAAGGTGCCACAACGGTGCGAACATTGCTGGCTCCGGTGTTAGTAGATTCCGGAAGGCATCGATGACAGCCTGACGGATGAGGACGTCCAACTCCTCCCTAGAAGCTGGTATAGGTAGCGCAGCTACAGGGGGAGACAGGCTAGGCGTTACTGGCACTTCCACATGAATCTGTGGGGGCTCAGTACCCGGCACCGGTGTGGAACACTTCGGTGCCTCGGGTGCAGAGGAGCATGGAGACTTGTACCCAGGCCCGCTTCGCAACTGGCTCAATGGACATTGATGCCGGTTCGGTATCAGTGCCGGCACCAAACACGGAACCATGTCAGTGCCAGCAACAATGTTTCCTCTGTGCTCAGTCCGGTCATTCTCCAGCACCGATGTCCAGAATGGCAAAGGTAACGGATAGTTACCGTGGCAGTGACGATGTTTCCCTCAGTGCTCGGCCTGGTCATTCTCCAGCACCGAGGAAGTTGTCACAGATGTCCAGAATGGTGTCGGCGACAGACGGTCACCGTGGCAGTAACTATGTTTCCCTCGGTGCTCGGTCCAGTCATTCTCCAGCACAGAGGAAGATGCCCTCGCTGTCTTGGATGGCATTGGTGACAGATGGTCACCGTGTCTCTACTGCTCTTGGCATTGTTTGTCGCCCAAGGATTACAATGGGCTCTGGTTTAGAATCCAAAGTATGGAGCGTTTTCTTTAGTCGAGGGCATTGATGGTGTCGATGAAATCGACGGGGCGTGGATGGCACTGATGGCAGCCCTGGCGGCAACAGGAACCTCTAGCCCCAATGGACCCGGTAGAGGTTCGCAACAAGGACACTCGCGGGTATCGTGGGGCGGACAGAGGGTGAAAAGAAGGCTGCAATTCGGTTGGTAACCCGGGGGAACAGTTAGTGAGGTGACAGGAACAGACCGAAAAACAGGGCATGGTACTCACCGAGCATCGATGAAATGTACGCGAAGGGAGACCCGTGAAGGGAAATTATTTGTGAAGTAAAATTTCAAGTGTTTCCGTGAGGAAAAGTTGTGAGAAAAATGTCACAGAGCTCCTAAATGCGAGGCAAACTGCATCGCGGAAAAAAAAGAGACTGAAGGGAGACCCATGTGGACACAGGGATCATGGCATGCTGAGTGTGCCAGTCAAAGTTTCTAGAAATTTTGACAGGTTTTCCGTGACATCCAGTGACGTCACCCATATATGACTACCACCATCCTGCTTGTCCTGGGAGAATGGGTTCTACACCTCAAACAGGTTCCTGAGGATAGACTGGCCGAACCTACTGTAGTGTTGGCCATCCCAGACAGTAATGTGATGTGAATGTGTGGAGAGAACTCCACATCGCAGCCTTGCAGATCTCCTCCATGGGAACTGCTTGCAAGTGGGCAACCGACGATACCATGGCTCTGACAGAATAAGCCTTGACATGACCCTCAAAATTCAGACCCGCCTGGGCATAACAGAAGGAGATGCAATCTGCTAGCCAACTGAATAGCGTCTGACAACAGCAACGCTCAACCTATTCCTATCAAAAGAAATAAGAAGTTGGGTGGACTGCTATGGGCTTCTGCCTACTCTAGATAGAAGGCTAAGGCTCACTAGCAATCTAAATTGTGCAGTGCTGATTCACCTTGGTGCAAATGGGGCCTGGGAAAGAAGACTGGCAGGACAATTGACTGGTTAAGATGGAAATCAGTCACCATCTTAGACAGGAACTTAGGGTGCGTACACAAGACTACCCTGTCATGATAGAACTTCGTATAGTGTGGATAAGTCACTAAGGCCTGGAGCGCACTAACCCTGCACACTGCCAAAAATATGACCTTCCATAAGGGAGGCTTCAATTGAAGTAGGCCTCGCATGAAACGTACAACTATGGGCTGTCAGAGATGGGCATACCATCTATACCATAGTGGTATGCACCAATTGCACTGAGATGAACTCTAATGGAGTTGGTTTTTAAAGCAGCCTCCGATAGGTGTAGAAGGTAATCCACCAGTTTTTGTGTGGTGCCGGAGAATGGATCTAGGGCCTTCTGCTCACACATGGAAAACCTCCTCCACTTCAGTCCTTAGGACTTTCTAGTGAAAGGCTTTCTGGAAGCCACCAGGACCTGAGACGCATCCTTGGAAAGATCAAGTGGCTGCAGGATTAACCTCTCAACATCCAGGCTGTGAACGACAGGGTCTGGAAGCTGGGATGGCGCAGTCTGCCCTGATCTTGTGTGATGAGATCCAAGACATCCCCAGACTGAATGTTTTCCGGATGGACAACTCCCATAGGAGTGGAAACCAGACCTGTCTCGGCCAATGAGGGGCTATGAGGATCATAGTCCCTCTGTCCTCATGAAGCTTGAAGAGTGTCTTCGCCACTAAGGAAATAGGAGGAGCGCATATAGAAGGGCCTTGCCCCAATGATGGGCAAGGGCGTCTGAGGGTGGTTTGCTATCTGACCTGAACAGGGAGCGGAACAGAGGCACCTACCGATTGTAGCAGGACATGAACAGATCTACATCTGGGCACCCCTAGAGGTGGAAAATCCGAGTGGTCCAGGGACCATTTGTGGGGTCTGAAGGCCCAACTCAGCCTGTCCGCTATCATGTTCTCCGTTCTGGCCTGAGCACCATCCCGTGGGCCAGGACCCAGGACCAGATCTGGACTGCTTCCTGACACAGGATGTACAATCCCGTGTCTCCCTGCTTGCTGACATATCACATGGCTACTTGGTTATTGGTCTGGATCAGGACAATTTTGTTGGATAGCCGATCTCTGAAAGCTCATATCGCGACACTGATCACCAAGAATGTTCCTGAGCGGACCACAGTCCCTGGGTGCCGAGTCCATCCACATAAGCTCCCCCACCCCAGGGTAGACACATCCATGGTTAGCACAATTTGAGTAGGGAGATTCCAAAAAGAAATCCCCTGTTCAAGACTAGAGAATAACCCCCACCAGGACAGAGAGTCCCAGAGAGATGGGTGACTCGGATGCAATCCTGGAGGCTCTGATTGGCTTGGCACTACTGCGACCTCAGGGTCCATTGGGCTCTGTGTATGTGTAAATGTGCCAAGGGAGTGACATGGATGGTCGTGGCCATGTGACCCAACAGCCTCAACATGTGCTAAGCTGATACCTGCTGGTTCTGTTGCACCTCTATTGCAATGGTCACCAGAGTGATGGCCCTCTCGCACGGCAGAAGGGCCCTGGCTTGAGCCATGTCTAGCAGGGCTCCGATAAAGTCCAATTGAGATGATAGACTGAGATGGGACTTTGGGTAGTTGAGAACGAACCCTAGTGACTCCAGCATCTGCATGGTCAAGAGCATGGATCGGATGGCCCCTGCCTGAGACATGCTCTTGACCAGCCAATTGTCCAGATACGGGAAAACATGCATTCCCAGTCTAAGGAGGTGTGCCACCACCACAGCCAGGCATTTTGTGAAGACTTGTGGGGTGGACGCGAGCCTGAATGGCAACACCTGGTACTGGAAGTGCTGCTTCCCCACTACAAATCGGACATATTTCCTGTTACTGGGGAAGATCTCGATATGAGTGCATGCATCCTTTAGGTTGAGAGAGCATATCCAGTCCCCATTTTGCAAAAGGAGGATTAAGGTGCCCAAGTAAACCATCTTGAATTTTTCTTTTTTAAGAAACTTGTTCAAAGCCTTCAGGTCTAGGATGGGAAGGAATCCTCTTGTTTTCTTTGGAATCAGGAAGTACCTGGAGTAGAATCCCCGTCCTCTTTGCCTTGGTGGTATGGGCTTGACCGCTCTGGCCGTTAAGAGGGAGGAGAACTTCATTTGTAGCACCTCCTGATGCATTACTGACCCCCAAAATGGGCAAGGAGGGCAATTTTGTGGACACTCAATAGATTTAATTGGTACCCCTGCAGACAAGGGAAAAAAACCTACTGGTCCGAGGTTATACTGGGCCATCTGTTAGCAAAGAACCGCAGCCTGCCCCAACTGAAGGGTCCATTGTATTGGGTACGGGCAACTAACTTATGCTCCCTAAGGCCCAGTCAAAACCCCATCCCCGGAGTTGACTGAGGAGCTGGCTGGGGCTTGGGAGCTCTCTGCTGCCTGGAACAACCGCAGGAGCTCCGATTGTGTATATGGGATCGAGGAGGCGGCGGATAGTACTTATTCTGGTGAAAGAAAGATTTCCTGGGTCCCTGCCTCAACAGTCTCCTGGATGAGGAGGATGGGTCCGGAGTGGTGGTAGAGTTGTTGGAGGGTTTCATGATGGTCCTGGAGTTGGGCCACAGCATCTTTCAATCTATCTCTGAAGAGATTCTCTCCAGTGCACAGCACATCAGCGAGTCGTTCCTATACCTCTGGTCTGAGATCTGAGGCCTGAAGCCATGCCAGTCTGCAGGTGCCGATTCTTGCTGCAGAGACCTTCGATGCTGTTTTGAAAACATCGTAGATTGCTCAGACCTCATGTTTTCCACACTCTAAATCCTTGTGCATCAGCAACATGAGGGTGTCTTGCTGCTGTTGAGGCAGCTGCTCAGTCACCTCCTGCACTTGCTTCTAGATGTGCCGTATTGGCTCATGTAGAGCTGGTAGGCAGCAATGTGGGCAATAATCATGGTGCTTTGGAACACTTTCCTCCCAAGAGTGTCCAACGCTTTGTGGTCTTTCCCTGGGGATGCCGAGGAGTGGGCCCAAGAGCACTTGGCCCTCTTCAGGGCAGATTCGACCACCTCCCATTGGTGGGGCAGCTGACACTTATCGAATCCGACAGCCTTTTGGATGAGGTAAACCCCATCCGCCTTCTTAATTCACGGGAGGCACTGTGAGGGGGTGTTCCCAAATTCTCAGCAGCAATGCCGTAAGGATCTTGTGTACTGGGACCATCACGATCTCCTCAGGAGGCTCCATGAACTGAAGAACCTCAAATATTTTGTGCCTGGCATCTTCTTCAGTCAAATGCTAGAATGGGATGGCCTCCGCAATCACCATGACAAACCCAGCGAAGGTTAAGTCCTCAGGCAGGGACTTCCTTCGCTCCTCTGGAGGAAAAGGATTTCACAGGAAACCATCCAAATCATCAGAGGAGGATTCCATGTGATTATCTCCTCAGGGGTCATAGGGACCCTCATCCTCCCTGTATTCCACCCTGGATTGGGCTCTAGGTGCTCGGCCGATGTCCAAAAGGTACAGGCACCGATGGAACGGGACAGGGGACTGCCAGCCTCGACGGACCTTCCTCCTTGGAGGAACTGGCAACGACTACCATGTCAGTAGGAGGTGGCCTTGGCTTCCCACTGCGCACCAGTGCCATCCCGGGAACTGACACCAGCTGGGTCTGTAAGGCACTAATGTGCACACTGAGTTTCTTCAGAAGCGATACGAAAATGGGCGGCACAGACTGTTGGTGTCGCAGAACCATAGCCCTGCAGCGCATGCTCCACCTCTAGCTGTACTCAACACTCCAACTCCTTCTCAGACATTGCCAAGGCCAACACCGACTAGGAGGAAGGAGGATTGGCCAGATCTTCCTCAGACCCGTGAGGGGGATCGGTGACTAGCACCAGTGGAGATAGTCACGGACCCCAGGCATCAATGGAGGTGTGGTTCTCCTCGCCACGGGGTTGCTTTGGGGGTAGCATGGGAAAAAACAGTGCATCCTCGTATACTGATGGGGAGCGGTGCCAATGCTTCTTGGTCTTCCTATGATGCTCGGCCCAGCCTTTCCCCAGTGCCGAGGTCGAGGCCAAGGTCGATGAACTCTATTATCCTCAGTCCTCTGGAGATCAACAACTATAAGTCTCCGTGCCCCTATCCACCGGTGACCTTAACGCAACAGACAGTCCCACCAATGTCTATAGTGTGGTGTCCATCGGTGAAGCTCCGATGTCCTATGATGTTGATGCAGTCAATGTGGCTGGCTCAGACTTCTTAGACTGAAAGAAGTTGTCCATCTTGTTGAGTTGAAGCAGATGTCCCTTCGGAGTCATTTGGGTGCACAAGTGGCAACTTCAGACATCATGCGATGGCCCCAGGCAGAGGATGCAAACCTCATGAGGATCAGTGATTGACATGGTCCTAGGACACTGGGTGCATCGGCGGAAGCCAGACGTGCCCATGACGGGGCGAAACAAATGGGAGAAACATGGAACGATGGTGGCGAGCGGCGATGGAAGACTGGTACCGAGCAGGGCCGGTGCTAGCTTTTTTGCTGCCCTGTGTGAACAATTACTGTGCTGCTCCTCCACCCCCGCTGTTCATTCATTCTCTGTCTCGGGCCCTCCAAAAAAAAAAAAAAACCAAAACACCCAGCTCCCTTCAGTGATACAAATTTAAAAAACTGACACCCTCTCCCCCCACCCACCCCCTCGAACCCATGGCTGGTGCAAGGGTATTAGGTGCCTTAGGCAAACTTTATAGCTTTGCACAATGCCCCCTCCCCATTCCACACACAGTTAAAGTTATGTATTTATATTTTATGTGAAAAATATCAAAGTACAATATTCTGAGGTAAAACCATCACTTACATTCATGTACTGCTGTGATGCCAACTAGAAATCCCTTCAAAAAAGCACTTGGAACCCATATGGTATTAGGCTTATTGTGATGTGTGCTGGGTATGGGCTTGACGCTCCGAAAGCCCTAACACACTAATATACTTCCTATTAGGAGAATGCCTCACACCTCAGTCACACATGCAGAACATAAACAGACCCTCACCAAATACAGAACAGAGCAACCATAAAGAAGAAATACAAATGCACAAACAAAAACTGAACTAGAAACTGCAAGAAGCTAGACTCTATGCAGTGCAACAATGAAAAAACAGAATCATTCCTCAAACAATAAAATCAAGAAATAAAATAAATACACAATCATAATACTAAAAACATACTAATAGTATTTAAAAAAAAAGCTGATGAATAAAAGATCAAATAATTAAAAACTCATATACAAGTTTTTTTTAAATGTCCCAAACACCAAAATAATATTTCAAAACAGTAGACATCAAATAACACCTGAAAAATAAAACTAAAAAGTATTAAAAAAATTCTTGCTCTCCATACCTGGGAATTTTGATTTCTAGTCACCCTGATACTATCATGGATTAGTGGGAGAGGGATGCACAAACTATTGCCTCTCTTTCTTATATATATACACACACAAACCCATAGGAGTCTTCAGTTCTTCTTTGGTTGGGATCTACCAGCATCATCAGGCCCTCATCTTCATTTCAGCTGCTGGCAGGTTGGAATCCACTTGCAGAGTGCGTACCCCCCCCCCCCCCCCGGCAGGCACCCATTCTCACACAGACAGACAGACCCCAGGAAGGCACCCAATTCATTCTAATACATAGACACCCCCCACCCCCCCACCGGCATTCTCCCATTCATACACAAGCATACACTGAAGGAAAACCCCTCTCTTTCTTTTACCAGCAATCTCTGAGCCTCTCTCCTTCCTCTTCTGCCATTTGGCTATTGGGGAGGTGCCGATTACTACTACTGGCGTTGAAGCCTGTTCTGCTGCTTTCTCTGTGCAGGCCCTGTGGTATTAAAAATCTGCAGGGCTTCCAGTTCCTCCATGCTGATCTCGTACAATGTGAGATCAGCATAGAGAAAGTGCTACTCTTGCACTTCCCAGGGATAACATATCATGTTTCTCCAATAATAAGACAGGTCTTATATTTAATTTTTGCTCCGAAAAATAGGTTAGGGCTTATTTTCGGGGATGTCTTTTTTTTTTTTCCATGATTGGTGAATGAGGACAAGGCTAAGCCCGCCGCCTCTTTCATTTACCAATCAGATTCAATTTTCGGCCGAACCTTTTGGTTTAGTCTTCGTTATCGGCCCCCCGCGGGAAATCTCGTTTTCCCACGGTTCGGGCCGATTTTATTTTGGCTGCCCCCCCCCCGAAATGATACCCGAAACCCGCCCCAACCCTTCCAATTTGATTAATTAAAACGGGTTTGTATGGTAAAAAAACAAACAATCAAAAACCCCAAACCCACTGCAACCCTCCAAATGTACTTCATTGCAAGCCCCCCCCCCCCGAAATTTGCCGAAACTCCCTGGAGCGATCTCCCGCTCTCGGGCCGTCGGCTGCCAGCAATCACAATGGCGCCGATGGCCCTTTGCCCTTTCCACGTGACAGGATATCGGCGCCATTGGCCGGCCTCTGTCCATTGCTCCTTCCATGTGACAGAGGCCGGCCAATGGCGCCGATAGCCTGTCACGTGGAAAGGGCAAAGGGCCATCGGCGCCATTTTGATTGCTGGCAGCCAACGGCCCGAGAGCGGGAGATCGCTCCCGGGACCCCCACTGGACCACAAGGGAGTTTCGGCAAGTTTTGGGAGGGGGGGTTGCATGAAGTACATTTGGAGGGTTGGGGTGGATTTGGGTTTTTGTTTGGGGTTTTTTTGGTTTTTTTTTACAATCCTCCGTCTGCCCCCTCGGGTTTCATCCCCCCCCTCCCAAGGGACTTTCAGTAAGTCTTGGGGTGGAACCGCTTGTCCTCTTAAAAACTAGGGCTTATTTTTGGAGTAGGGCTTATATTTCAAGCCCTACTCAAAAAATCCTGAAAATCAAGCTAGGGCTTATTTTCAGGGTAGGGTTTATTACTGGAGAAACACGGTATGTCAATCACTAAAAATTCAAAACAATTTTTTTTTGTTTTACCTTTGCTGTCTGTTCTTAATTTTCTAATCAGTTGGTCACGGACATTTTTTCTCATCTTCCCTTTCTTGGTCTTTTGCCAGTTCCTTTTACAGAGTCTTTTTTTTTTTCTGTTTCTTCTCTATCTGCCTGTCTTCTTTCGTTTCTCAAACACACCTCAGGTTCTCATTCTCACATGCTGTCTCTCTCACACACACACATACGGGCACAGGCTCTCACACTCACATGCAGTCACATAAACACACAGCTCTCACTCTTACATGCTGTCTCACACAAACACAGGTGCAATCATTCTCACATGCTGTCTCACACAAACTCACAGGCTCTCATTCTCACATGTCACACACACAGGCTCTCACATGCTGTCTCTCCGATCATACAGGCTTTCACTCCCACACACAGTCTCTCAACTCTCTCACACACACTCTACAGGGCCTCATACCTGGTGGCACTGGTCCTGGCACCAAGGCACTGTCCCCATGGGGGAAACAGACCGCGAAAGGAAACTTACCCAAATGCCGAAAACCCTGATTGGGGGGTACTTTGGGGAGGCACCGAGAGGGACCTTATAGACTTTTGAAGAAAGACAGCGAAAAACCACAAAAATGAAGTTTTCCACAAGGCAAAAAGTTTTAGAGCTCAATCCAACCGAGAGGCTGATAGCTCCACAAAAAAAAAAAAAAAGACTGAAGAGGGACTCCACGTGGATGCATGGTATAGGGCATGCTCAGTGTGTCTAGTCAAAATTTCTAGAAACTTTGATGTTTTCCACATCGAGCTCCATCTGATGTCACCTATGTGTGAGGACTACATCCTGCTTATCCTTGAGAATCTCCTTACCGACCAAACAAGCCTTTCTTGACATGATCTGGGATTCAACTGCTCATTTCAACTATCATAGTCCATTGGACTATGATCCATGTTTGAAATGGTGTACTCATATGGCTGTGTTGAGTGTGAAAATCAACAGCTATGCCAGTCATCTCAAGAAAACTTGAGGGATCAAGTTCAGATTGAGACTGAAATAAAGAGGCTGGAAACCAAATACAAATTCATATGCTTTGACAGAATACAAGAAAATTGTTGGGGTTGAGGGACCACCTTAGCACTCTAAAGTCCATAAAATAGAATTAGCACTTCGGCATACCAAACAACGCTACTGAGGAATATGGGAACAAGACTGGCACTTTGTTAGCCTGAGGACCAGTCTTGTTCCCATATTCCTCAGTAGTGAGGCATTCTCAAAACTTTATTTACATACTTAGGTCCCCTACAGGCAGGATAGTCACAGATATTAAAAAGTTGGGGTCTTTGGTAAAGGATTATTTTGAGAGTATGTAATTGTGGTTCTCCAATGTCTGATCGTACCTCTATAGACGAATTCTTACATTTGTTACACCTCCCAAGATTTAGAGATAACTGAATGGTTGAAGGCCCCCATTTCTAAACTTGAGATCATGAGAGTGATCACTAATTTACCATCCAGCA